>NC_057346.1:86534466-86776966 GCF_016509475.1 Prionailurus bengalensis | reverse complement strand
TTAAAATGTAGACATCATAGAAACCAGTGATTCTGGTAGGAAGAGTTATCAGTTGACTTTCTCATATATTCATGCATGTAGCTGGATTTCACTGGTTGAACTCCTGCTATTTGCTATGTGCTGTGCTGGGCAATAGGGATATGAGAATAGATAAACCAACCCATGCCAGGGAATCCATTCTCCTGACCCACATCAGGAGTGGGGTCAGGGAGGAGTACAAGGGCAGCAGACCCAAAAACAGATCAGGATAACATTCTATCAAAGAACTTAAGAGCTAGACTTGGAATCAGACCATGGGAGATCAGACTCTACTTCCATTACTTATTGGCTATATGATCTTGGCCAAGTCACTTAACCATGATTTGCTTCATCTTCCTCATCATCAAAGGGGAATAATCATAGTATCTATCACATAGCATCATTAAGAAGACAATGAAATAACATAACATTCATGGGGCATATTAAGCACTCAAATGTTACATATCATAATAGCATGTGAGTCATATAATGAGATGCATGAGACATTATACAAGAACTCAGAGAAGGAGTCGCATCTAACTCAACCAGGAGGAATCAGTGAAGACTCCTAGAGACCCTTCTCTAACTTTACACTTGATGGATGTTCAAATACTACATTCGGTTAAGAAGTGATGGGCTAAGCATTTGTGGAAAAAGTGGGTGCCCTTGAGTTTTATCCTAGGATTCTGATCCTGAGGCTTTATCAACAACTCATTTACTCCAATGATTGGAGTCAAGACTAATGTGTTGGAGAAGAGAAAGCAATGTTCTTGGTACTGATGGCTGTAAAAAAAATCATTACCAGTGCTTCTTCCCTTCATTACATCCCAGCAGATAGTCCCCAAACCCCCCTTTAATGGTAGATTTCATGGTTCCATTAGGTGGATAAACTCTGAGGCTTTAAGGGCACAAAGCATCTCTTTTGCTCATGGAAAGGCAGTGTGAAACAGCTTCCTGTCCTGTGCATCGTTGTAGGAGCTCTCCCAAAAAAGTTGCCAAGACAAACAGAAGTTTAACTTCCTGATCTTCCTGAATACTCCAGTGAATTATTATCAAGTGGAAATGCATGTAATTAAGGTGGGCGGAAGGCGGGAATTGAATTATGATAAAACTCATGCCTGCTGATGTGTTTGATGACAGAGGAGAAAATCATAAAGGGAAAGATGATGAATTTCTGTCTTTTCTCTGGGAATAACTGACTTAGAATCAATGTAATGAAAAATTGTCAAGTGAACACAGAATGGCATAGAGAAAGGATAAGTTTCTGATGGAAATATATTAGCTCACAGCAGAGCCACACTTTCCATTTTGATCTCTTGGGGGGAAATTCCACCAAAAATGTATTACTTGGAGAACAACTATGATCATGTCACTTTCCTATTGAAAAGCTTTCAGTGACTTTCCCTCATTTCCTACAGAACAAAGTTCAAAGTTCTGAGCATGGCATTGAAAGACTGTTATAACTGACCCCAATCTCCTTCACTAACCTTATCTCCTCCTTTACCTAATATACACATATGTATATGCACACACATAGATCACACACTCTAGTACACTCCAGATTAAGTATATCGGTCAACCTTTCTTAAATATACTGTATTCAGGTACTTTGCTCATGCCAGAATTCCTTCCCACCAATCTCCAAAGATTAGATTCCAACCCCACCTAAGATCCAGTTCAAATGTCCTTTCTTTTACCAGGTCTTTTCCCAGAGCTAGAATTAATCTCTCACCTCTCACTGATCCCATGGATTTTCTCTAGATGGTAAGTAATAGTACTTGTATTACTTAGTAATGCATTATACTACTTTAAAAAAATTTTTTTGATAGATTGTCTTCCTTATTATCTTGTTAAATCTTTGAGGGTAAGAGCCATGTCTTATTCATTTTTATACTTTCACTGTGCCTGGAATAGTGCATTGTATGACATTGGCTTTAAAAATAATTCCCCCTTTTTGCTTTGGCTATCAGGAAGCTCAGAACTAAGTTTTCAGTTTCAATTACAGTAGCTTTTCATTTGGGTTCTCTGTTCAGGTGATGTCCTCACTTCCCTACTTGTTTCTCATCTTTGTACTCTTATTTTATTGTTTATTGTACTGGGTTTTTTTATTGTAAACTACCTCAAATTCATTTTGGAAGTAGACAGGCAGAAATAATAGTTATAAAGTTTGAAAGGAAGTCAGTATTTTGGTTAAATGTATACGTAAGTTATGTATACTTATCAGATAGCATCGTCAGGGAGGCAGACAAGGGAGATAAAAAGAAATTTTAAAAAATCAGTTAAAGATAATGCAGTTGACCCTTGAACAATACGAGTTTGAACTGTGTAAGTACACTTATACCTGGATTTTAAAAAATAAATAAGTGTTCTAAGTGTATTTTCTCTTCTTTATGATTTTCTTAACATTTTCTTTTCTCTAGCTTACTTTACTATAAAAATACACTATATAATATATATAATGCACAAAATACATGTTAGTTAACTGTTTATGTTATTGGTAAGGCTTCCAGTGAACAGTAGGCTATTAGTAGTTAAGTTTTGGAGGGAGTTAAAAGTTATACATGGGTTTTTGACTGCAAGGAGGTGGACATCCCTAACCTCTGTGCTGTTCAAGCATCAACTGTAATAGTATCTATATTGAGATTTGTAGCCCTTCAGAATTACATGTGATCTTCCCAGAAACTTCATGAAGAATGTATGACAGGAATCTTCATTAATCTTCATTTAATCCATTTAACATGGATTAAAGCAGACCAAGGCTCGGGAATTAAGTATCTTGCTCAAGGTCACACAGTTAGAAGCAGAGCTAGGTACAGCTCTTTGAGGACCCTTTTGTAAGTCTTACTCTAAGTACCAATCTACAGAAAAGCCATCCCAGGGCAAGCAGGCTTGGAGTGGTGGGCTTAGGGTGGGAGTGGCTGTTCACTGCTAATGTCATGATTTCTGGCTTCTTCCACTACCTTCCCATCCAACTTCCAACCTGTACTGGAGAACAGCTTACTTCTTGGCTGTGATTCAAAGAGCAATCTTTGAACCAAGGGTAGGTGAGTTGGGACACTTTTGGCTGCAAGTAACTGAAAACCCAACTCAAAGTGGACAAAAGATAAGGCTGTTGATTGACTCTTATAACTGGAAGTCTAGGAGTCAGATGGGTTTTGTTATATACTTTATCCAGGGCAATTTCTGGCTTCGTTTTATACTTTATCTTCCTGTTACTTTCTTTTTTTTTTTTTTTTAATTTTTTTTTTCAACGTTTATTTATTTTGGGGACAGAGAGAGACAGAGCATGAACGGGCGAGGGGCAGAGAGAGAGGGAGACACAGAATTGGAAACAGGCTCCAGGCTCTGAGCCATCAGCCCAGAGCCCGACGCGGGGCTCGAACTCACGGACCGCGAGATCGTGACCTGGCTGAAGTCGGACGCTTAACCGACTGCGCCACCCAGGCGCCCCTTCCTGTTACTTTCTTGACCTCACCCTTTTCCATGTGTTGACCTCATCTCAGGCCAGGAGCAGGATGTTAGCAATCATTCTGGGACTCAAAAGAAGAAAGAGAATCACTTCTGGGAGCTCTCCCAGGACAAGAAAACTCCCCAATACCCATAGCAAAACTTCTTTGCATTCCATTGGCCCTGAATGGATCATATAATCATTCCTGAATACATCACTTGAGAGGGTGGAATTAGCTTCAGCCAACCAGGCCCAGCTAGGAGCGGAGTCAATTTCTCCTGAGCCAAAGGGGTGGTGGTGGGGAACGGGGGACAGATCGAAGATGGAAAGAATATTACCTGATCAAAATGGGAATATTGAGGCTCTATTCGTCTTTTATTCTAAATAAACCTACCCTGTCCTTTCTGCTCTCTCACTGGGCTGTGCCTGAGACATTTTCTTTAATTGCAGCCCTTCTTAGTCGATTTATTTTCTCTGCCCCCCCCCCCCCGCTTCCTTCCCTTCTTCCCTCTCTCTCTTTCCTGCTTTCATCCATTCATCAAATATCCTTTGCACCATGTCCTGTGCTAGACATTGAGGTGCCCAGACAGTCTGGACACCACCGTCCTTCATGTGGGGAGCTCCCTTCTGACATACGTAGCCAGGTCCTGCAAACTTAGTGAGCAGCCCCCTCAGGTGTGCTGGAGAGGTTACCAGCAGACAGAACATGCTTGGTCCTGAGAGTTATGGCACTAATCAGGAAGTTTGCTTCATTTAAAGGACAGAGCAGCGAGGCAAGGAAGAGTGATTTTTGTCTACCCAGAACCGAAATATCACATTAAAATGCCTCCTATCACCGAGAGGTTTGTCCATTAAATTTAATTAAGCTTTCTTTAGAGTCACATGTCTCGGGAGATCTATTACACCCAGGGGACACAGCATTTGCTTTTGCCAGTCTTTGCTTTGCTCTTTGCTCTATTCTTTCCAACCAGAAAACCCTGTGCCTCTATTGTCTATCAGAATGTTCATACTTAGTGGCCAAATACAGGCATGTGGATTGTGGAAATTCCTCTGGCAGTTAGTTTCTGGCTTCGGTAGCCTCTTCAGCTAGAGCTCTGAGGTCCAGGAGCTTTGTTTTCCCTCTTCAAAGGGAGTGTCTTCAACAGAGGTTTATACTATGTCAAGGACAGCTTCTCTGGGTCTCTGTGATTCTTGTATCTCTCAAGCAGCTCAGACATTCTGGAAGCTGAGATTCCTTCAAAGAGACCAGCTGGGAGAGGCATGTGCCCAAGCCAGCCTCAGAGTGGGTGTGAATTCCTCGGTTCCAAAACAGAGCAATTCTCTCTGATGGGCTGTCCAAGCCAACACTTAGCCTGGCAACTTCCTTGGTAGTGGAAACCTGGCATGTGGCAGGCGGAATATTTCAGTGTTTCCCAGTCCTGGAGACCTGCTCCATCCTTCTCTACTCAGAGGATGTGCCACTCAGAACTGCCACATTATTGCTGCTACTGAAAGCTGCCACTGACGCTCCAGTTGACAGCATAACACACACATGCACACACCCCTCTCTCATCTCCCAAATCACAGTGCAGAAAGCTGAAGGGAGTTTTCAACCTCCGTTTTCCCAGCGGTATTTCTAGAATGTTAACAAGTACTGCAGGGGCAGGGGTTGGCTTTCTGGCCAAATGTCAATAAGCAATATTGGTTTAAACAAAAATAAACAGGTTTCTTGCAGAAGACCTGGAGACATGGGTTCTCCCTGAGTACATGTATATTACTAAGCAAAACAAAGGGGAATACCTTTAATGCTAATTACTTGATCAAGATCTACAAAAACAAAATTACCTAGTGTTGGCACCCTGAAACAAGGTTTCAGGATTAGAATTCCTTTCTACCAATAGGCCCATGGTAGGGGGTTACATGACTTTTGGCTTCAATTTAGGCCTAGCCTTATCAACAGAGAACCAATGCATAGATTCTTCTGATTTGACTGCCAAGACCTTTGAAACCCTAGTTGGACATATTTGGTGACTGTGAGTGAGACATCTTTATGGAGAAAGCAAGAAAGCTGAAAGCCAAGTAGAATCGTGTTTCTGGGTAAGTTAAGTTATCTGCTCTTTGTGATTTGGGTCTTAATTTCCTAGTCCAAGGAGTAGAATGGTTGATTTGGTCTTACCTCTGAAGAGTTGGTCCCTATTGAAGTCTTTTATGACAAAAGCATAGTAACGTGGGAATTAGATCAAAAGAATGGTTGCAACTGTTTTTTTTTTTTAATTTTTTTTTAGGATGTGTAATAGACTGAATGTTTTGGAACCCCCTCCCCATTCATATGTTGAAGGCCTAGCTCCCAATGTGATGATCCTTGGAGAAAGGGCCTTTAGGAGGTAATTAGGATTAGATGAGGTCATAAGGGTGGGGCCCTCATATTGGGATTAGTGTCCTTATAAAAAGAGACAGCAGAAAGCTTGCTCTCTTTCTTGCTGCCATGTGAGGACACAGTGAGAAGGTGGCCTTTGCAAGCCAAAAAGAGAGCCCTCACCAGGAGCTAAGGCAGCTGGCACTTTGATCTTGGACTTCTCAGACTCCCGAACTGTGAAAAAATAAATTTCTGGTGTTTGAGCTGCCTGAGCTGCCTGATATAGGATGATTAGGTGACAATAACAGGAACTCAAAAACAGCTTTGGCAATAAGAAAATGTGTTGGCTCATGTATCAACACCCAACAGAAGGGCAGGCTCCGTGATTGATTTAGACCCATGTTTCCAGCTCTTTTTTCTGAGGTTCTCTTGTCTCAATCCTCTTCTACATACCAATGTCACCTTCAGTGTGATATTGAGGTGGCTGTAGTCATTTCAGGCCTTGAATCCCAGGCAGGACAATATCCACAGACAAATTGGCTTTCCTGTAGTTTCCCTCTTAACAGTAAGAACACTTTTTCCAGAACTCCCCCACCCCATCAACTTCCCTATATAACTTACTGGTGCATGTGAGACCACATGTTTATTCCCACATCAATTCTTGAGTCTGGGGGAATGCCATTTTCTGACTGAGTTAGCTATAAGTTCCTAAACCAGAGGGCAAAGGGATCCCCTGGCAGTCAGCTTGGACTGTCCAGGGTCCACCTCTGGAGCTAGAATCAACTCCTCATCCACTAGACTCCACACAGTGGAGAGGGGAGTAATGAGTATTCAAGAGATCACCAAAGCACTTACCTCATAATCCTTCCATTTTACTTTATTAAAAGGATTTTAGAATCTAACCCAGAAAAAATTTCACATGAGCCAATATCCTATGAGTACTTATCATTAAAAACCTCATTCCCAGATCCATAACTTATTCTTTATTACTAAGAAGATATTATATTGTAATGATACCACTCATGAATTACCAGAACAAATGCTGCAAAAGTCTTTTTGCTCATATTGGTCAACAAGGGAAAACATGAATTTAGCAAAAAATAATATGCATGCCTTTGACAAGTTATAGTTTATTCCTTGCCAACACATTTTTCTCCCTTAAATGAACTCATTTGTGAAAGGATTTTGCTGTCTTGGTTAAAAACTATCCAAGGCTTGTAATATCTAAATGTCAGAGAACAATGGGATGCATGCATCTTGATTGCTACAGTAATTTGTACCAAGCAAAGGGGGAAATTACTGATGGGCCAGAGACCATAGGTGAATAAGTAAGTCTTTGGGTACGTTGAAAACTTTCAAAGGGATATTAGCTTCCCATGGTCCTTAAGCAGACAGCACATCACTTACTGCCTCAGATAGCCTAGAAATTAGAAAATAAAGAAGATCAGTAGATAGGCAGAGATGGGGGCACAAAATTTGCCATTTCCTAGCCTGCCACTTTAGGTAAATTACTTAAGCACCATGGGCCTCAGTTTCTTCCTCTGTAAAATGGGAGATAGTTTCTCCTTCCAAGTTTTGTGAAGATAAAAGATAATACACATAACTTGGCATAGTATTTGTGACAAAGCTGCTATTTAATAAATGACATCTATTATTAAAATGTTCAGGGCATTCCAGAGGTTACTAGATTCTTTAGGAAGAAGGCTTTTAAGTGAACCTGGGCTTTTTTGGATCAGTAAGCTCTTAGTGGACTCCATCAAGCCAGAGATTGAGTTGCTGGTCTTTCTGTTGCCCCCATGGTGACATGCCCCCATGGTTGCATGCCCCCATGGTTGCAAATTAGAAGTGTTTCAGGGGCACCTGGGTGACACTGTCTATTGAGCATCCAACTTCAGCTCAGGTCATGATCTCACGGTTCGTGGGCTCAAGCCCCACGTTGGACTCTGTGCTGACAGCTCTGAGCCTGGAGTCTGCTTCGGGTTCTGTGTCTCCCTCTCTCTCTGCCCCTCCCCCACATGTGTGCAAATGCTCTTTCTCTCTCTCAAAATAAATAAGTAAATAAATAAAATTTAAGAAATAATAAATTTTTTTTTTAAAAAAAGAAGTGCTTTGGGGCGCCTGGGTGGCGCAGTCGGTTAAGCGTCCGACTTCAGCCAGGTCACGATCTCGTGGTCCGTGAGTTCGAGCCCGGCATCAGGCTCTGGGCTGATGGCTCGGGCCTGGAGCCTGTTTCCGATTCTGTGTCTCCCTCTCTCTCTGCCCCTCCCCCGTTCATGCTCTGTCTCTCTCTGTTCCAAAAATAAATAAACGTTGAAAAAAAAAATAAAAAAATAAAAGTAAAAAAGAAGTGCTTTGAGCCTGAGTTTGTCATGTAGATTCATGAGATGGACCAAAGTTTAAAGCAGTATTTGACAGAAATCAAGAACTAAGGCTAAAACAGAAAAGTCTGTGGTCTGATATCATCTTTCTGGGTTAATTTTTTTTTAAAGTCTTCTTCATGGTTCCTTGTTGATAGAATGAAAGAAAGCACATGTACAATTCTTTTTCATTTTGTTCTTTTTTTAAAAAAATCAGCTTTCTTAAAACTTTTTTTGGAAATGCATGGTACATCATAAGAAAATTTTTAAGCAATATGAAGTGAAAATCCCTCTACGATCCAAATTTCCCTGAAGATTGGTTTGTATTATTCTCCTAGAACTTCCAAGCGTATGTGAATGTAATAACACTATATGCATTTCAATATAAACGGGAAATATATAACATGTATTACATTAGAAGGAAAGAGGGAGAAAGAGAGGGAGAGAGAGAGAGAAGTATACTATTCTGTGAAGTTTTTTTCTACTTGGTGAACACCTTTCAGTGTGAATGCATAAGGGCCTATCTTTTTTAACAGCAGCAGAATATTTAATACATCTCTTAAATTTTGGCTGTGTCCAAACTTTCGTTAATAAGAGAAAAACAAAAGAATGAATATCTCATGCATATGACTTTGCACACTCATCTGCTGTCCTTGTGTTTAAGAAGCTTATCAAACTTAAAAATGCAAAACAGGGGCGCCTGGGTGGCTCAGTCGGTTAAGTGTCCAACTTCAGCTCAGGTCACGATCTCGCACTCCGTGAGTTCGAGCCCCGTCAGGCTCTGGGCTGATGGCTCAGAGCCTGGAGCCTGCTTCCCATTCTGTGTCCCCCCCTCTCTCTGCCCCTCCCCTGTTCATGCTCTGTCTCTGTCTCAAAAATAAATAAATGTAAAACAAAATTTTTAAAAAATGCAAAACAAATTTTTGAGCGCAACATAGCATATGTGTTGGACAGATCATGGACAAACGACAAGTCCTAGAAAAGCAAACTGAGCCACCTGAGCTTGGCTGACATCTTAACCGGTTTTTGGACCTGGCTGTTCAAGGAGCTGCTTGTGGGTGTGAGGGAGGTCCTGTCCAGTGCACTGGGGTTCCCGTGGATTCTGGAAATGACTGTCACCTGGGTCATTTCCAAAACTACACAGTCAATTCTTCTCTGCTGGGCTCAGGTCAGCAGGTGCATCAAAGTGGACTTGAACAGGCAAAGCTTTCTTCTGTCTTCCAGAAGCTTCATGCAACTACACAATGGAAGGCTGCCAGCAGGTTAATTCATTTTTTGGTGTGGATATCTACCTGTTTGTGTATCTATTCATCTAGGCATCTATCTATCTATCATCTATCTACACACACCCACACACACACACACACACACACACACACACACAGAGTACCTATAGTATTTTCCCAATTTTTTTCTGAGCTTTCTACCATTTCAGAAATATCACTGACCAAAGAGAAACATATTGACCCAAGCCAAAAACTACTTTCCAATACACCGTTTCTCCTTATCGATAAAGGAATTTCCTTTGGTATTTCATCTAAGAGCAAAGCCTCAGCTATCCCAATGTAGTATACAAACATATTATTTTCTTCTGGTACATTAATTTTTGGATTACTTTGGGGGACAAAACACCACCAAAGTAGTGGTTTGGCTATAAACTCCCTTGACATCTGGCCAAACCTCTAAATAACAAGGATGTAATTGCTTTCAAGCTCTCACTACTGAGATTTTCTGGCCACATCTTGCATCGATGAAAAAGTTAGCATTTATACTTCTGTGGTAATAAAAACCACAGCCTATCATAATATTTACCAAGTTGTGATAAGATAAAAGCTCACTTTGGGGGGCACCAGGAATAATATTTAGCATAGTCAATTAGGGAGTGGTGAGTATTGCCAGAAATGACTGTTTCTAGAGAGCTTGTGGGATTTTAGCTTCCCTTATTGTGCCATGAAAGGCACAGAGACAGCTTCTTGATTTCTTCCACTTGTGGTTTTCATAAGTTAGTGCATGACACATTGCTTAAGATGCACAGAAAGTTCAGGGTGGATTTGCAGGTGACTGATTTGGGCTTCCCTTTGGTCTTCCTTGGGCTTTCCTGTCTGTGTCTTTGGAAATAGGACCACCTTTCCAGGGAGGGTCCTTCTCTGGGACTGTGTTTTCCAGAACATGATACGCACACACCTGTAGGGGCAGCAAAGAAGGTTTAAGGTAGCAGTACCCAGCCTCTAGACATTAAGAAAACTTGAATCATAGAATGAGAAAGTTATTCCTTTCCTAATTCTCTTTTGAGCCTCTGATTATCCAGGAGAAAGCCTCTCTGTGTCTGTATTGCCCTCAAATACATGCTAAGTCCCCCTCTGGACAAAGAGAATACAGGTTTCAGGCTCAACCCACCAAAATCTAAGTAGAGTTTTGTAACTTGGACTTACATTTATCTTTAACATGACTTTCCATTTATGGCAAGCAGGCATTATTGATTTCCTATCCATGGTAACAATGCCAAATTTCTTTTACAGTGCATTTAAGTGAAGCTTTTTATTTTTTTTCAATATGTGAAGTTTATTGTCAAATTGGTTTCCATACAACACCCAGTGCTCATCCCAAAAGGTGCCCTCCTCAATACCCATCACCCACCCTCCTCTCCCTCCCACCTCCCATCAACCTCAGTTTGTTCTCAGTTTTTAAGAGTCTCTTATGCTTTGGCTCTCTTCTACTCTAACCTCTTTTTTTTTCCTTCCCCTCCCCCGTGGGTTTCTGTTAAGTTTCTCAGGATCCACATAAGAGTGAAAACATACGGTATCTGTCTTTCTCTGTATGGCTTATTTCACTTAGCATAACACTCTCCAGTTCCATCCATGTTGCTACAAAGGGCCATATTTCATTCTTTCTCATTGCCACATAGTACTCCATTGTGTATATAAACCACAATTTTTTTATCCATTCATCAGTTGATAGACATTTAGGCTCTTTCCATAATTTGGCTATTGTTGAGAGTGCTGCTATAAACATTGGTGTACAAGTGCCCCTGTGCATCAGCACTCCTGTATCCCTTGAGTAAATTCCTAGCAGTGCTATTGCTGGGTCGTAGGGTAGATCTATTTTTACTTTTTTGAGGAACCTCCACACTGTTTTCCAGAGCGGCTATACCAGTTTGCCTTCCCAGCAACAGTGCAAGAGGGTTCCCATTTCTCCACATCCTCTCCAGCGTCTATAGTCTCCTGATTTGTTCATTTTGGCCACTCTGACTGGCGTGAGGTGATATCTGAGTGTGGTTTTGATTTGTATTAAGTGAAGCTTTTTAAAAGTGAGTCACTTAAAAGTTAAAAAGAAATAATACAGGTAGGACATAGATGAGGCCAAATCCATAAGGGTAGTATGGGAATTACTGAGGTTTGGGAGAGTCAGAGAGAAAGTTCTGGGGGCATTCTTGACACTTCCCACCCCAAGTCTTCTTCTCATCTTCTCTCCTGCACTTCACTTATACTTTGCTGGCCTCTCTGACATTTCCAGAAGACACCCTGCACCTCTGAGCCACCTCTGTGGTTTCCTCTGCTAAAACTTCCTTCTCCCCAACTTCTGGTTACTCCTGCTTATCAGAGAAGAACTGTCTCAGGAATCAGGGTCTCCTCTCGCCTTCCCCACCCCCCAGTACATGCCTCTCTTGTGTTCAGCACCCAGGGATTCCCCATCAAGGCACTTCTCACACTATACTGTCATTGTAAGTTGAATGTCCCTTTGTCCATGAACTCCTTAGGAGCAAAGACTAGGTCATCTTTATTTGTCTTCCCACATGCTAGGTGGTGCTTGGCACATGGTAGGAATGCCAAAATGTTTGTTGAGTGAAGGAGTGATGGTGATTAAATGAAGAAGGAACTTCTGGCTCCTGGAAGCTTCACTGCTGCCTTGTGTATCTGTCCCCAAAGACCCCACCCACGGCTATCCAGGGAGTCTGCCCACCCTACATGGACCTGGGGAACAGACAAGGTGGGGGACAACAGACCCACCTCGGTGGCAGTTACCCCTCGCTGCAGCAAATGGATCTTTTGCCTACTGGTTGCACGGTGGCTGTTAGCAGCAAGGGCAGTGCTGATGGATTATGTCACTTCTGCAGCTATTCTAAAGGCCTGGGGAGGAAACCAGGGCAAGGCACTGCTGGGACCCTGCGCTCACCCTCTGCTTGCTCCCGGCCCTGGTACTGGTGCAAGGATCCAGGAAGGGCAGAGGGAAGAAGGCTTAGACAAAGACTTGGCATCAGCAGCCCCAGGGTGGACCTTCAGAGGATGGAGGGAGGGCAAGAAAACAAAGTACAACACCTTTTTTCTTAAAAAAAATTTTTTTTAATGTTTATTCATTTTTTTGACAGACAGAGAGAAACAGAGCACTAGTAAGGGAAGGGAAGAGAGAGAGACACACAGAATCTGAAGCAGGCTCTGGGCTCTGAGCTGTCAACCCAGAGCCAACTAGGGGCTGGAACTCACAAACTGTGAGATCATGACCTTTACTGACTGAGCCACCCAGGAGTCCCAACACCTTTTTTCCTATTATGAAATGAATACCTTGGTGGAGGGGGTGGACTGGGTGGCTCAGTCCATTAAGCACCTAACTCCTGGTTTTGACTCAGGTCATGATCTCCAGGTGGTTAGATCGAGCCCCTCCTGGGGCTCTGAGCTGACAGCAGAAGCCTGCTTAGAATTCTCCCTCTCCCTCTCTCACTGCCCCTCCCCCACTTCAAAATAAATAAACTTTAAAGTTTTTTTAAAAAAAATGAATACCTTCTCACTACAAAATAAATTGAAGAACACAAAAGGAAGAAAGGAAGGGGTAAGAATGGCTACCTGGAAACCTTCCAGATTTGTTATTTTGTCATATTTTGTCATATTTTCCACATTCTTCCTAAAACCTGAAGATTTTTCTGTATCTTTTATCATTATCATCATAAAGTATAATCTGTATTCCTTTATTAGAAGAAAAACAGTCATTGTCATGCATATAGTAAACAAAGAAAGAGAAAAGAAAAAATTTGTCTGCAATTCCCCTCACCAGTATTCATATTTTCATGTGCATTATTCTGGTCTATCTCTCCTCCTCCTCCCTGTGGGCAAGTGTGTGTGTGTGTGTGTGTGTGCGTGTGTTGTAATATAACATTAATGGTTACCATTTGCTAGATCCCTATGATATGCCAAGCACTATATAAAGCACTTTATCAACATTTTCTGATTTAAGCATTCTTTCAGCCCAATCAAGTATCATTACCCCCACTGACAGATGAGGGAACCAGTTTATAAAGATCAAATGCTTTGTCCAGAGTGACACATTAGTCAGTGAAAGAGTTGAGTTTACCTGCAACTGTGTGAGATAAAGCGGTTGGTCTTATCTCCTAGACCTCCCCTACCCCATCTCCCACCTCGTGTTTTGATCTCTTTACAGCAGTCCAGAAGTAATCTCCATTGTAGAGGTTCTCCGCAGTAGCTGTGGATTAAAATCAACTGAGGAACTTTAAACAAAATGTGGATGCCGGGGCCTATAGTCCAGATCTTCCCACTGGGATTGAATCAAAGCTTCCCAGATGACCCATACATGTAACCAGAGTGAAATGCAATGCTCCTTAGCTCTCTTGATTTGTGGTTTCTCTACTATTGGAAATGCTGAGTTTGAAGACTGAACTGAAGCTCCAACCAATCTGCTAATAAATAAAAACAAAGCAGCATCTGGCCGCCATGCAAAGGATGATTTCCACGTTCATAAACCTTTCACTGGCACTAAACTGAAAGCAGACATGAATCCCTTTACATATGACATCTGATGAGAGTAAGGTGGGCCAGTGGATGGGTGGGAGCTGGTATTCAGTATCCCTAAATGTGAGTGACCCCAACTTTGGACATGTGCAGAATATTTGGGGTCACTGGTCTGTGTGTGCCTGAGTGAATACTTAATTTCCTTTTTCAGACCTCAGTAATTTCTAGCAGAGTGTGTAGAGTTCATGACACAAACACATCTGGATTTGGGGGTGTGGATCTGAAATATTTGCAAGCCGATATGCTGGGAGCAGATGTTGAATTGGCAGCCAGGAATGAGGGGGTGATCTCATTGGAGGCCCCATCTGGGGCTTCGCTTGGAGCAACTGCCTGCCCTGCTGATTTCAGCTGTGCCCTAAATGTGGCTGCCTCCTCGCCTGCCCAAAGGCATCTCATAGCCTTTTCCCTCACAACTGGGGACACCCAGAATCTCAGCATTGCTGCATCTTATGCAGAAAATGTCAGGAGGATGGAAAACAGTTGCTTCTTAAAGGACACAAAGGTCACTGATCAAGACTGGTCCCAGCCAGACTCAGTGTCAGAAATAGGAGCCAGGCCCTCCTTCATCGGCACGGTGAGGATGATGGCCTGGGAACTACACGGCCAGACAGAGCTGGGTCTGAATACAGATTCTACCACTTTCTATAGCCTTTTAATATTTCTTAGATGGGTTATTTCTCTGAAACCATTTTCTTGTCTGTAAAAGGGGGACATGAAAGCTACTTACTGGATTGTTCAGAAAATGAGGTGAGTGGCTGTCACCTGTCATAGGGGCTCTTGCCCCCCTCTTCCTTTTCATGTAATGGCTTCTAGATTGCATATTATCATTTGAGACCCATTTGCCATGGCCAAACCAGAAATTCAACAAGTATTTCAATGGTATTCATTGTTGTCTGTACCATTCTGTCTCTGAGCCATCATTCATGCTATTCCTTTGCCTAAAACGTGTTTCTCCTTCTTTCCTCCTATTCTCTTCCAACCAGTTCTGTTCTTACCTTCTCACTTTGATTCTCCTGGCTGGATGTCATCTTTTCCCTTCTAGATTACCACAGTGCTTCGGCCAGACATTCTCAAATGTTAATGCATGTTAGGGGCAGAGTGTTTAATGCTCAGGGCTTACTGTCCATGTCCACAAGATAGTGATAACCATACTACCCCTCTCTGAGCTGTTTGTTAAGTGTTAGATGAATGTCATGTGTGAAATATTTAGCACTAGGATGGACATATGGTAGATGAACAGTAAATGCTGACTAACATAAATACAATATATTCCAATAAACAATCGTAGCTTAGATAACATAACAAAATTTGAAGGCAGAAGTAGAAGAGGAGGAAACAGTCTGGGACTGGCAATTAAAAGAGCAGGATTGCAGAATCCAAATAGACTCCCAGACACCAGCTTCAGAAATGTGACTATACTGCCCAGAGTTAATGAGTTGCTAGAATAAAGTTCTATGTGGAAGGAAGAGGTTTCAAGTGCCAAGTTCTATCCACTCCAATTCTCATGCATTGTAACCCTTGGCAAATCTTCTTCACCCAAGAGTTCTTACTCTGGCTCAGCTTTCTAGCATGGTACCGGTTAATTACAGTAATAAGATAAGGCATTCTTGGGCAGCAGGGATGTGCTGGACAAATGTGGGACAGCAGGGTTGGATTGGGGGATTTATTATAAGCCAAATAAATGGCATCAGAGGATTGATGAGGAAGTTGTGACTACTGCAATGTACCCAAGGGATGGTGGGATGGGGGGACTGGTCAAAAGGAAGATTGGAGGGGGATATTGAAACAGTTGTTTCATGCGGATCAAGGGCCATCCCAATGTGTGAACGTGGAAGAGAATTAGATGGGTTGGGAGATTTCCCTGGATGAAGACAGAACCAATACAGACAGGACGAAGTGATGTGTGCTTATATCAAAGCCATGTTACCCACATGGCCCTAGAGGCGTCCTCCAGCATGGGTGCCTTTCCTTAGGGTGGGCGTAGCAAGCCCAGCTGCCCTGGGAAGGGAGGTCCCTTGCCTCTCCACCAAAACCATCCACAGCCCATCCTGGGGTCTCTCTCTGCTGACCTGGAACATGCATATAAGTCCCAAGATCCAGAGTCCCCTGACTCTGAGATGTCAAACATCAGTAGTTCTTTCTGTCTTTGACATCAGCCCTTTGAACTCCATGCCTGTGGTGAGCACATGATTGGGGGTTAGAAATCTTAGCCTTGATGGTCCTTTGCTCTGTTCCCTTGGACAAATTACCTCACCTCTCTGAGTCTCAGGCTCCTCAACTATAAAATGGGGATCATTCAGCTTACCTTACTAAGTTTTTGATAAGAGCAAATGGGAGAATGCAGGAGTCTGTGATCAAATGGGACACTGGTTGAGGAAATAATGTTTGTTTCAGCAATGAACAATCTGAGGGATGCTTAGTTCATTTCATTCAATCCTTCCAACCATGCTGTACCTCTAGCCCCCTTTTATAGATGAGGAAATGATGGCTCAGAGAGGCTGGGTAACTTATCTTAGAAAGTGGTCCAGTTGGGATTTGAACTCAGGGCTTTGGGACTCTACAACACCACCCTGCCTTCTACATCAGGTACCTGTGTGTCTGTGGGTTATCCTGTTTCTGAACACAGCGAGTATTGGCTGCTCTGCTGGACACAAGAAACCTGCTTGACTTGCTGACACTCGCTCTAAGAGCCCTGCTTCTTGCCCTTTCTCTTCTCATTTATCCACAGACCCCCAGATGGCCATGGAGGTAGCCAGGTGGCCAAGAATTTCAGTTACAGGAAACTCCATTTGCTTTGCATCCAAGATGATGGTGCATTTTCCAAGTAAAGTCAGGAACCCCTAATGCACTAGAGCAGTTGAGTGTGGCTTGGGCGGCCCCTTCATTTCTGAGTCAGTCCCAGAAGAGAGCTTGCCTGTGTTGTTATGTGTCCTTATTCGTTAAGGATTCTCTGTATTGAGATGCAACCTAATTAGGGTTGAGCTCAAAGCCTGTTCATTCGGGGGCTTAGTTCATAAAAGATTAATGTTCATTTTCCTTGGGTTTTGTTGCAGAATTCAGCTGGAAAAAATCCAGGGTGCACTTCTTCCAAGAGAAGTAGCACTTTGGTGGTTTGTGAAAATCCCTTTTCCCTCTTGTTAAAACCCTGTTTTTTATGTCCTCCTCCCCTTCAGCCTCTACCCTAGCATTTTAGTTTCTGAAGATGTATAAGAGAAAAGTGAACTCTGCAATCAGAGAAAGCAATTGGAGATATTATTGAAAAGGAACACATTTACTTATGATTTAAAAAAAACAGGTAGCAAATTAAACAAGGCATATTGGAAACGGTTCTGCATTCATTCACTTATTCATACCATCATTCAGCAAACATTTATTGAACACCTGTTATGTGCCAGACACTGAGTGTGTGTGTGTGTGTGTGTGTGTGTGTATAATACAATTCATCTGATTTTTCTTTCTGTGATTTGCTTGATCAACTTAATTCCATCATTAGAGTGCTAATACATATGAGGGGGGACCTCCTGACAGTATTTCTGCAGAAAGAAAAACATACCTATCCAGCTTTAAAAAAAATCTTCCATGTTTTCTGATAACAAAAGGGATATATGCTAATGGTTAAAATGCCCAAAAATATGATTTGATTACATTTAAGAGGTAGCAACATTGTATAATCTCAGCCCTTAGAGATTTCAATTGTTGATGGATTGGTGTATATTCCTCCAGGTTTATTTTTCAACAATAAACTATAATAACAATATAACTGTATTTACAGAAATGGAAGACAGCACTTTTGTTCTGCAACGTGTGTGGTTCACTTCATACTCTACCCTGTCAGGATGTGCTGGCCACATTAGCCAGCCCATTACAATACTGTAGAGGTAGTAATACAACAACATTAGCTGTTGTTTTAATGCTGCCGAGTATTCCATTGTATAACCTTGCTTATTCAACCGGTCCTCCGTTCAAGATATTTTGGTTGTTTCTAACTTGCTATCCTCACAAGCAATGCTTCTGTGGATCTCTTCGTAGCTAACTTGGGGCATTTCTGTGAGTATTTCTCTGGACAGATCTCTAGAAATGGAATGTACTGAGTCAAAGTGACGAATACTCTTTATGCTCATGTCTCAATCACCGTGTGAAATGTTCTTTTCGGCACTGCTTCCCCTCACCCATCCTCTTTTCTCTAATTCCATTCCTCTCAAAATACTTGAAAGCAAGCCCAAGATGCTAACAGGTGCTTGGGGGAATGGTGCTCTAGATTTGAGAAGAAGAAAAAGTAGAACATCGCTGTCTCTTCTTTGCTCAGAGCATCCTTGGCTGCCTGTGAGCAAACAAAAATAGACTTTTCTCTTCCTTTGAGTCAATGTCCTCGCAAATCTTGCTGAGATGATCTTTTCCCCCAAGAGAGGCAAAGGCTGGTTTGCTTTTTTTTTTTAATCTTCTGTAGGTGACCTGGCTGGTAGAAAGCAATAGTCGTGGATATTTGTTGGGGAGGGCAGCATTTCAGTATAATAGTGACCATATTCCTGAAGTCAAGTGGCAACTTGACTGATTTTCTAAAACCCTGCAAATTGTCATCACAGGATAAAGCACCTTAACAATGTCAGATGAGTCGTTTCTGTGTCACGTAAACGTTGGAAGAAAATAGTTCTACCCCTAGTTCTCCAATGTAAAATATTTACCAACACATATTATATCTCCAAACCCTACAACTTACTACTTCAGTCATTTTTCTCTTTGTTAAAACTGAGAACCCACAGCTGGATATATTGTAGAAATGTAAGTCTTACTTATGTGGGCATCTCTAACATTTTTACTTCTCTTTTTCTTGGGCCACACTTAAATGGGAGACCTGTGTCCCCTCAGTCAAAAAACCCCCAAAGGAGGCTTTCTCAGGAAGCCTGAAACCACGATGCTGTCTCAGCTCCTGGCCAATTTTGCTAACTCTCCAACAGAGGGCAGTGCATTTCTCTCATTGGTCTGCTTAAGTTTGAAAAACACTAGGTAAAAACATACTATTGTCAGCGTCTGAAAACCCAAGCACCTTTTCCTTTATTAAACTCACTCTCAGCCCACTTCTGAGAACAATACACCGGGGAATAGTCCAAACACAGGATGGACACAGGAGATTTAAGGGTTCCTTATGCTAGAAATAGTACAATCGTTTGGGTTCAAAACTATAAGCTGAGTAAAGTATTTTCCTAATGTCCTGAAGTTGTTCTCTTTTTTTACTGCTTTGGTTTTTTGCTTTAGTTTTGGTTTTTTAAATCTCACCATCCTGGAAGGTCAGGAGAGTTGATTTTGAAGAATCTTTGATTATAAATAGTTTAATCTTGTCCCAGTACTATTCATTCTCAAGTTTTATCTGTTGTCAATTTAGATATTTCTTATGAGGAGAAAAAAAAAAAAGTTAGAAGTCTGATGAGTTCCAGAGCTAAGAAGGGGAGCCAGGAGTGAGCACACTTTGTTGTGTTGACTGAAGGACCTGCCACTCTTGGCGAAAAGAATTTGTCATCAATTGCAAACAATCCTACACAGTTTCCCTTAGATTGGCACAATGATTTTCAGCATAATAAAGAGCTGGGTCCGATGCCAATCACTGTCTGACTGCCAGTTAGAGTTTCCATCCTTCAAACTTTACCACAAGGGAGATAAAGCTGAGGAAGAACTGCCCAGAGGAGTCTGGGAAGAGAGTAGGAGAAAAGCAGAGGAAGGAAACAGTCATTGCTTTGTCCTCCCTGGATCACTGTCTGCATACTGTCTGGTATCCTGAGGGCCCCGGCCTAGGTGGCCTGCTTCCTGGTGCAGCAACTGAGACCCAAGCTGGGTTCCCCTAGCTTGCATTCAAGTGGTAGTTTGTCTCCCAAGATGGCTCCCATAACCAAGGGTGCTGGTATTCATACCCCTCTGGGGCCCCCTCCCTCCTCACCCCAGGAATCTGCATTTAGCCAATAGGGTGTGGCAGAAATGATATTGTGCCAAGACCTAAGAAGGCCTTTCACTTGTGTGCTCTTGTAAGCCATCCACCACGTAAGAAGCCCAGCTACCCTGCTGGAGGGAGTCCACGCAGAAGGGTTCTGCAGGGTAACTCTTCACAGAGAAAGACCCCACATGTGAGTGAGGGAACCATCTTCAACCTGGCTGTCCTCACATAACACCAGGCCACTCACCATCTGATTACAACCGCATGAGTGATTCCCAGGCCAGACCAGCAGAACGTCCCAGCCGAATCTAGTCAGCTCGCAGAATCATGAGCAATAATAAAAACTATGTTAAGCTGTTAAGTTTGGAGGTGGCTCGTTACACAGCATTAGATAACAGAAGCTATTACTTTGGCACTTTCCGGGTGAGGCATAGAGGCACAGCTGTCATGAGAACCAGGCTCCCAGCTCTGCTGGCACAAAAGAGGAGAGTGAATGTGGTATTTGTGAGGCAGAGGATAGGTTCTCTGCTGTGACCAGGAGACCCGAAGTCTAGTCCTGGCTGTGGCACCAACCAGCTATGACTTCTTCACTAGCTTGCATCTCTGCTCAACCAGGAGCTGCTTGAGGCCAGGAACAAAGTTTTATTCCTTCATATACACCCCAGCACCCTGTGTGTGATTAGGATCTACTGTGGTTACATAGATGTTAGATGGGTGACTTGGGGGTGAATTAATGAAATAGCTAATGACAACCATTTCATTTATTAGTCTTTTGGCTTGCTCTTTGGGGCACCAGCCTTTCCCAGGCATCCCCAGCAAAGGTTGAACACAAGCTTTGGTGAGTTTGAGCTTTGTAACTAAAAACGCACCAGAAACCAGGCCCAACTAAGAGGAACCTAACAGTGTTCAGAGTCTTCAAAAATTCTTGATTGATGTCACCTTAGACCAGAGTCATTAAACTTAAATGCTGGCAGGAAGTAGACAGGGGAATCGAGGAGTGCACTGAACATGCCCCGGCCCCTATGGTTCTCCCACCAGGGTCACCATGCAGGGTTAGGAATCTCCAGAGGGGGCAGTGCTGGTCTTGTGCTCACTCCCCAGCATCCAGACTACTGCCCAACACCAAGATGTTTGTTGAACAAAGGAATTAGCCTGCTTCCCTTTTCACAACCATTGGAAGAAGCAGCAAAGAAAAAGGAGAAGTGAGGAGGGAAAGGTAGAAGGGGAGGAGACCAAAACTAGTTACAATTCATTGAGCATTTACTGCATGCCTGGTGTGGTAGCAGATTTTCCCCCTATATTATCTCATTAAACCCTTACAGCAAGGGCAAGAGCCTGATTTTATGATCCCTGTGTTATAAATGAGAGATTTGAAGCTCAGCGAGGTTGAGTTATCACTGAAGTTCATACAACTAGGAAGTGGCTGAGCTGGAGTCCAAACTTGACTCTGTCTGCCTTTGTGCTTCTCACAGATGACTCAAAACTGGTTTTCTACTTTCCCAGGTCCAGCAATGAGACCTTGTCATTCAGTCTCTTCATCTGCAAAATGGGGATAATAGTAGTGTCTACTTCCTAGGGCTGTTGTAAGGATGAAACTAGCTAAAACCTGGAAAATGCTCAGAAATGCTCAGAATAATACATGGTAGCTGCTCAATTAAAAAAAATTAGCATTTTTTTCATTTTTGTTATTTTCCTTTCTTTACTCTCCCACTGAACTTTGCCCAACACTGCACCAAAAGTCGGGTGTCACTCTTGGTAAGCTGCCCAAACTTCAGAATCTGCAGTCTGTTTTCTTACATTTTATTTAAAATTTTTTTTCGGCAATTTGTCTCTTTTCTTGTTATAGTTTTGTTTGTTCTGTGCTCACAGTCTGCTTTTACACACGCATGTTACCTAAGCTAGCTGATCAGAATCGTATCTTCTAAAAATGGGCCAGTGGAGAGACATGTTGGTGCATAAGATAGTCTCGGAGTGAGAACACCTAGGTACAGCCATCCCTGATTGGCTGTGTGACCCTGGCAAGTCACACCATCTGTCAGAGCCTTGGTTTCCCCATCTGTAAAATGAAAACAGTAGTTAACTGCTCATGTCTCTCTCGGTGCTGGTTGAGGATCCATTGTGGTGCTGTCTGGGGACTCACGATGACAGGGACAAATGACAGACTGTCCCGGGATGCTGCAGAAACCCCAGAAGCTGGGGCAAACCCCAGGCAGGTCAACAGCCCCTGTAAGAAGGCCGAGCATCTGAATAATGAACATGTTATTTAAATGGAGCTGGGGCCCTGTGCAGTGCTGAGAAGTCATTTTCCACAGTTCACTGTTCTCCTAGTCAATGGGGCTTGACTTGATTATCCTTCCTCCGGGCTTCAGATGTGGGTACCATTTGAGATTTGTTAAAAATTAGCTAAATAAAATTGTCCCCTCCTCCCCAGCAATAGTGTATGTGAGTGATGGGGCTTTCATAGGCTAATTTCTTAGGTGGATGTCAATCTGAGACCAGAAAATACACTTCATATGTCTATATATGTAGGGCCGTGCAAGTGTGTAGATAGAATTTTTCATATTTAGAGGGGAAAAAATTAGAACAAAAAGCCTGACTAGGAGCCTCCAAATAAGAGTGAGCCACATCGTGCCGATTTCACAGAGGCTGCCCCTGATCTCACCCCGTTTGGCAACCGTCTGTTAGGCCGACAACAGGGCTCGTGTTTTTATTGTTGTGTGATTTCAAACAGCTTGAGACTTTTTTGTTTTAATTTGGGTCTATTTTTTTCCCTTTTTTAAAAAAAATTATTTTTAAATGTACATCCAAGTTAGTTAGCGTATAGTCCAATAATGATTTCAGGAGTAGATTCCAGTGATTCATCCCCTATGCATAACACCCAGTGCTCCCAACAAGTGCCCTCCTTAATGCCCCTTACCCATTTAGCCCATTCCCCACCCACAACCCCTCCAGCAACCCTTAGTTTGCTCTCTGTATTTAAGAGTCTCTTATGTTTTGTTCCCTTCCCTGTTTTTATCTTTTTTCTTTCCCTTCCCCATGTTCATCTGTCAAACAACTTGAAATGTTTTAAACAAAGAAATAAAATGTTTGAGTAAACTAATTGAAATGTTATTTTAAAATAATTTTTAATAAAGAGATAACCCTATTTTCAGATTCTAAAAGTATACCATGGAAAATTTGAAAAGTGCAGGAAAAAAAAATCACTACAATCATCCTATTCAGAAATGACACTTCAAGCATTTTCTTGCCATCTCTTTAATGTACATACGTAAATCTACATAGAAATGCATGTGCAAAATTGGATCATGCTGGATATATGGTTTTCTGTATTGCTTTTTTCACCTAACATTATGATGTGTGCTTTTTTGTCCCTATACTGTTGAATAGCTTTCAAAATCATGATTCTTAATGGTTACATAATTTCATCAAATGGATGGAGGATGATTTATTTAAACACTTCCTGGTTGCTGGAAATTTAGGTTGAATTGGAATAACTTTTCAATGAGAGAAAAAAAAATGATGCTAGCTATTTATGAGGCAACAATGATTTCTCACCCTGCATGAGCAGCCAGCAATAAAAGTCAGCCACACAATCTGGTATGTGATGAAAGGTCCAGAAATGGCCAGGAAATGGATGGGGAAATCGTAAGGGATAAAGTGAGTTATTAGTGTTTATTATTTATATGGTACAGTAAATATATACAGCTCAGGACCAAGCATTCGCTTGTCAGCAACTTGCAACCAGTCAATGGTCCCTTGGAGCCTGGACAGTGCTGAAATCCACAAATCAAGATGGCACCATTAGGGGACATGGTAAGTTAGCCATTCCTGATGGAAGAGCTCCTTCTGGACCATCTCAATGCAAGTCTGTTCCCTTGGCCTTAGGATAACTTTCATTTCAGAGGACAATACCTATAGTCTCCTGACAATTTGCAAGAGAGAGAGAGAGAGACAGAGAGAGAAAATGTGTGTGGGTCTGTGTGTGTGTATAAAGGAGGAATGGGCTATTTCCTTTGTATCTTCTGTAGTTTTGTCTCCTGGGATAGCAGCCTGCAGTGGCCACACCCTGACCCTTGCTTGTTATGCTGAGGTGAGAAGTTTTCTTCATCTCATGTAAAAAGACAGTGGTTATTATGTCCAATTTAGAGGTAAGGAAATAAAGTCAAAGATAGGTGCAGTGACAATCAGGACTTCTTTTTGAAAATGACAAACTAAAACTCAAGACCTGAAGTCCCACATCATAACAGCACACCAGCTGCCTCCATAGGACAACATTTGTGTGTCTTCCAGACTCTGCTTTCCTTTACTATTTATTCTTATTTGGCAGTAAAAATATCTTTCATGAAGAAGAGAAAGATAATTTGAGAAAGAAATTCTTTCTCATTCTTATAACCAGATATGGGGCTTCCCCTCAGACCCCCTAGCCCCAGTGTTCTGAATCCTTCTTTCCCACTCTATTTTTCTCTAAAGCACATATTCCATCCAACATAGTGTAAATTGAAAAACAGTTTTTTCATGTTTATTTATTTATTTTGAGAAAGAGAGTACGGGCAAAGGAGGGTCAGAAAGAGAAAGAGAGAAGGATAATCCCAAGAAGGCTATGCACTGTCAGCACGGAGGTTCATGTGGGGCTCAATCTCACAAACCATGAGATCATGATCTGAGCAGAAATCAAGAGTCCGACGCTTAACCGACTGAGACAGCCAGGCACCCCCAGCATAATGTAGATATCCTGTAGATTTTACTTAAAAGCCAAAAATGTCTCCCCATTAGAAGTAGACTCTACCAGAAGTAGGTCCTTTCAAAACAGTGTGGAGACAGTAGAATATGTTATAGCTATGATTTATTGAGTACCTACTATTTGTCAAAAACCTTCCAGACATTACTTTAAGTTTTGGAATAACCTAGTGGGAAGAATGCATTTTTTTTACCATGTTTTTACAGTTGAAGAAACCCACAGTTTGGAACGGCGACCTTAGCAACTCAGGGTCACAGAGCTCTTATAGATTGGGTTGTGACCCAAGTCAGCCTGACTCCAAAGCTATTTCCCTTCATATTGTTCTTGCTTCAGTGGGTTGAGAGAGACAACTGGGTCACTGTGGCATCCAGCTAGGTCTTTCCTGTCTGGTGTCTAGGGGATGACCCAAGGACATGGAGCAGGTTCTTGTTCCCAGGGCTTTCCAGGAAGGGCTCCCCATCCCCCAGGCTTCTTAGCCACCATTTTCTCCTGACCAACAAATCCCTTGGTCTGAAACCATTACTTGTCCCTTTAAGGCATAGACTTGGACTCTCAAAGCTGCTCATGAATGGACTTATCAGATTCTGCTCTGGTCGCCAATAACAGAAGAACCCTTGCCAGCCCAGAAATGGGAACATTTAGAACACTGGGAAACGTGGAAGTCAAATTTTCCCTTTTACGTGTTCCTCTGAGTAGGAACCAAACCCATGACATGGGCATATTCCAAAACAGGGACATGGGGAGTTTTTGTGAAATGGCCTAGAGATTCTGAAGCTATATTGTTTCTAATGAAGGCACAGCTTTGCACACACACGTACATTAACTCAAGGTCGGCAGTTCCTTGGGGAGCTGGATCCATATCCCTGGACTTATCTTTTGCTAGCACTTTTGGCTGTGTAGATAAATATTCTAAACGCTTTTTTAAAAAAAATAGCACCTGAAGATTTGTATCAAAGAAAATCTTACCTTGCAACCTAGTATGCAAGTCAAAGCAAGACAGGGATGCTTGGGCAAGAGGTGGAAGTCTCTCCAAAAGCCCTTGCTTTCTCCCTCTACCCCAGATCTGTCTTCCCCTAGACCCCTCGGACCTCTGGAAAGCCGGTCCTAGATTGTCTGATTCAGGAGAATATGACTTCTAACAGCCCAGCAGTGGCACTGGACCACCTCACGGTCTCCATTTCCATTATCGCTAGTGATGGACCCACTGAAAAAAAATGCATTCCAGTAAATTCAGGTGGGCAGCAGCTGTGACTCTGCACAGGACACGCCGAAACCAACACTGTGCCTGTGTCCCAGACGATCAGGCCCCCCAGTGCTGTGAGCAACTTTACTGGGTAACCCACATGGGGCAGCATGCACAAGCACGAGGCATATTATCTGAAAATGGAATCAGTAGTTTTGCAAGATATGGCTCTCAATTTTCTATTCTAACTTGCCATGAACTTCATAATTTTTATATCAGAGAAAATAAAATATCATATTAAATTCTATAATTTATGAAACTGATTTTACTTGTCCATGAATTCTGCAAATACTGTCATGTGCCTGCAACGTGCCAGGCACATTTCCTCTTTTGGGCACTGGGAAAATAATAATAAACAAGGTGAATGAAAACCATGTAAGTTTCACAGCTCTATCCTATTTTTAACAATTATAAATGATATTTTTCCTCTGGGTGTATGTCCCCTCCCACCTCCTCCCATGCGAATGCCCAAAAGTGAACTTCTTTCCCTGTCAGAGGAAATTTTTTATCTGAACTTCCTCATGCCATCAGAATGGTTATTTTAAACTGCTCTTTTTTAAAAAGGCATGTGTTCAGATTTGTTGCACTACTTGTAACACAAATTTAAAACAGCTTATGATCAAATGGCATTTTAAAATTTGTCTTGATTCATGTGAAAGTAATTTGGATTCACATTAGCATTCTGGAAACTGATCATTAACACTTTTTAACTGATTTTGTAAACACATTTTGCTTCCAAAATAAACATAAACAGGAAAGGAGAACACTCAGTGTAGCTGAGGCATGAAGATACACACATTAAGGGGAAGGGCAGGGTCGCCACCATAAAATGGTAAAGGCGCTTGAGAGTCATTTGATTACCAACTCACTTCGTGAAAAATCTGCAAGAAAGATGTGAATAATTTAATATTTGCCTGATGGGGGGATTTCAAGCTGCAGAGTTGTTTGTCTATCACGGATCATTGCAAATAATTAAGATGGGGTGGGAGGTGGGGACTGATTAACGTTTGATAAGTCAGGAGAGGGACAGCATGTGGCAGGGATGAGCAAATTGGCTGGGTTGCCTCCATGCTTAGCCAGGATGGGAGTTGCGGAGATAAACAAAAATCAGAAAGTTGTAGCTGTCCGGCCCTCCTCCAGTCAATGCTGGGAGACCCTCAACAACGTTCCCACTAAGGGGTTGCCCAGCCTCAGCCTGGATACCTCCAGTGGCTCTGTCACCTTCCTATGACATCCCATTGACCCACACGCTTTAGTCCTGAACAGTTTGGCATTTAAAAGTACATCTTCCAGGGTCAGTTGAGTGTACAACTTCAGCTTAGGTCATGATCTCATGGTTCGTGAGTTCGAGACCCACATTGGGCTCGCTGCTGTGAGCACAGACAGAGCCCGCTTCGGATCTTCTGTCTCCCTCTCTTTCTGCCCCTCCCCTCCCTCTCTCTCTCAAAAATAAATAAGCCTTTAAAGATAAATAAATAAAAGTACATCTTCCAAAGGAGCCCAAAATAATTGTACATATCTACAGATTCCACGGGAATCTGATTCCTAACCCCCAACAACACTCTTGTACCCCTTTTTCTTCTCCTGGTCACCTCACATCCCACACTCTCACAGACATGCTTCCTTCAAACTTGCCTCAACTGCCTCCACCCTGCCCTAACTCCAGAACTCCTGCTACTTCTTCTCTCCCATTTTGCTCTAGATTTTGTATGCAAAAGTATGAAATAACCCCGGAGCCCGCCTGGAGGGCAGGAGAGGAAAAGGAACTCCTTCAGTAAGACTGGACTATTTTATCGAGCCTCTTGCGTTGTACTGCAATGTGGCACTGAGTAGCTTCTGAGTTGACAGAGCACGTGTGGTTTAGGAAAGCAGGTTTGGGAGTCAGGAAGGTTTGGGTTTTCATCCCTCCCCTGGCTCTGAGTGAGATCCTTCCTCTTCCCTGATCTTTACTCTCCTGATCTGTAAAACAACAAGAACATTTACTTCCCATGGGTATGAAACAGCTGAGCATTGGGCACAGTACATGTTCGGTAAATGGAGGGTGTAACTCTTCTTACCACTACAGTCTTGCCTCTAAAAGGTCCAACATTCTGGTCTGAGATGCTCCCTCCTCAGTGTTAATCCAATTCAACAGATGCCAACAGGGCACTTGTTCCTGCCAGGACGTGCTGGAGCTACAGATTTGAAGGTGACAAAGAGAAGGTGCCTTTTCCTGAGAAGCACCAACTCACTCACTTGTCACTCCTTATAGAATGCATGGAACGGAACCAGTAAACTGAAGTTTACATTTATAGAAGGAAAGGAAAAGAGTCTGCTTTAAGATAGGCGCCGTTGTTCTGTGTCTCTGTTGGCTTGAAGATGGTGAAGTAGAAGGCAAGGTGTTCTGCCATCCCTTAGGTATACATGGATCGCTGGGCCTCTTGGAGCTCAGTTCATTCTTCTCTGAAATGGCAGCTCCACAGCTTGCCTTCCCTGTACCTCTAAGCCTTCGTGAGGAAAAAAAAAAACAGAGCAAAAGGGATTTGGAACTGTAAAGTGCCATGAAAGTCTAATGTTGTTGCTATCCTAGTTACTAGTGTGACCTTGGATTCCCCCAATTTCTTCCCCTACAAGTTGGAGAGGTAGTGCCCTGAAGACAGCCCAAGCATAGGAACACTCTGCTGGCCCCTTACCCCTATTTTGTCCCTGCCTTAATAAGCTGGAAGAACCACAGTATCCTCAGCCATTGCCAGCAAGAATCAGGACTCTGGTTTCAGGTGACGAAATTTAAACTGCCTTGAGGAAGAAAGAGAAAGGCATGGACTATGTAAGGTGCCCATGTGTCCCAAGGCCACTCCAAGTTCAGCTGTGGGATATGCTCCTTCAAACCATATAGTTTTTGGAAAGGACTTCTGTGGCTAAACATACTTCTTTGGCCACAGTGACTGGTCCAAAATGGATACTGCCTGATGCTGACGGCACCTGTCTAACCTGCACACAGGGCAGGCTGGAAGTGTCAGAGTTCATTAATACGCCCCAGGCAACCTGCAACCAGTGAGGTGCAGGAGTTGGTGCATATAGTCCAGCTTCCTCACTCCTCAGCTGGTGTGTATCCAGTCTGGGTGCCAAAAGGGATCGCCAGAAAAACCCAGTACTCAAGAGAAATCAGGTTTCAAGGCAACATTTTTGAAAAACAAAAGTTAACACCAAAATTCCATGTGTACAAAATCTCAAAAGGTTAAATAAGAGCTGTGCTGATAAGACTACTTTTTCCTTTTGTCTCAGGCTTTACTATGGCCCAGCTGGACACTGCTGTGCGTCTTTTAACTGCTCGTTTGCAAGCCCAGTAAACAAGAGAAGCGAGAGTAGCCTCAAACAGGCTGAGATGTCGTCCTCACCAGGCTTCTAATTGGAGCCACCTGTGGTCTGCCTTGACTCGGGGTACCACCCCCCAGTAATGTTGCCCAGGGCTCCCTGGCAGGGGCAAGGCAGGGACATGTGGAAGCAGTAGACTGAGGACATGTGGGCAGTTTATTCTTTGATGTCCTTGGAAGAGTGGTCACAGATTGCATGATCTAAGTCAACAACCAGGACAGATAACCCTCAGGAGAATGAAGGTCATTTCAACTAACATGGTAAGTTCCTATGAGAGGACTTTAAATCAGCTCTCTCTCTCTCTCTCTCTCTCAGATCTTTTCTTTACATCTGTGGGTACCCCTGCCAGGTAACCGAATAATACAAAGCACATAGCATATAGGAGAATGGCTTCTTTCTAAGCACCCCCCAAGTGATGGAACTACCTAGAGATTAGTGCCTTTTTTGTGGGGAAGACTTTGATCCTTGTGCCATTAGAGACCAAGGTTGGAGGAAGCCAAGCCCACAATCAGAATGTAATTGAAGTATGTTACCTATAATAGGTTCAGATGTTTGTGATCTTCAGCACTTTATGAATTCTGCAGCAGATGGGCGAGGGCCAGGTAGCGGGCGAGAACAGACTGGGTAAGGCAGGCTGGCACTCTGACAAGGGCAGCCCCAGCTGTGGTCCGGGTGTTATTCAGCACGCCCACCCACTGCACCAGCAGCCTGCCTTCCCGAGCTCGTGGCCACGGCCGCCTTAATGAAGAGTGGAGGTAAGCATGAATCCCGGCTTTCCAGGGATCGCAACATTTGAGAAACCCAGAAGAATCGACATGATGGAAATGGTGCCAAGTTCTTCTGCCTCTTGCTTTTCAACAAAAAGAGAAAGAAAGAAGGAGAGAGAAGAGAGGGAATCTGCTAATAAAATGCATGTCTAAACACTTTCTAATTTTCCTAGTCTTTTAATTTTTTTCCCTCAAAAATTCCATACTGGAGAGGGAAAAGCAGAGTAACAGCTGACAGAAGGAATCTTGAATGGATACAAGAATTTACGAGCTGGTGTAATGGGCAAGATACTGTAGTTGGAGTTTCAAATCCTCGCCCTGTCAGTTTCCCATTGTGTGACCATGAGCCAGGTTCTCAAGCGGCCCAGCTTCCTGTTTCCCCACCTGTCAAATGACCAAAATCGTGTATGTCTCCCCAGCTGTTTGCCTCACAAAATGAGGTAATATGTTAGTAGCTAATACAGTAAAATTTTGGATTGTGAGTAACTTGTTCTGCGAGTGTTCCACAAGATGAGCAAACATTTCTAATAAATTTTCACTTGATAAACGAGCGATGTCTTACAATACGAGTAGTACATGATGCGGAACATCACATGATCACAACTGAGTCAATGGTTCTTCTCTCTCTCTCTCTCTCTCTCTCTCGCTCACTGCAGGATTGTGGGTGATCATCTCCCTTGCTCGGATGCTCAGTCTCAGGCCACAGTGTTTGGTAGAAATCAGTGATTTTTCAGAACATTGGAAGGTGCCCACAGCCAGTACTGGTGTATTTTTTTTGTCACTTCCAAGAACTTATGGGCAGGCCTTTGCTTTTCCATACAAGAGTAAGCTTAGGAATGCTTTGCCTCATTCTAGGTCTGGCTGCCTGCAGATATAGACCCGTTCCTCTGCTGCCTTATTGCCAGTTACATTAAATACAGTATATGACAAGAGTTTATTAATACTATCCTGCAGTCACCATCTGTGGGAGTGTATACAATGGCCCCTGTGCAGAAAAAAGGGGGCGTGACCAACCCAGTGCTTGAAACCCACAGCCAGTGTCGCTTCATCCAGGTCCACCACTGAATGGCTGTAATCTTGGACAAATTATTTACATTCTTTGTCTCCAGTTTTCCCATTTGTAAGGGAGAATGATAACAGGGCCTAACACACAGGGTTGTTACGAGAATTTAAGAGTTAATATGTAAAAACCTGACCCACAATGAGTGCCCAGCAAACACAATAAAACCTTGGTCTGTGAGCATAATTCGTTCTGGAAACATGTTTGTAATCCAAAGCACTTGTATATCAAAGCAAACTTCCCCATAAGAACTAATGGAAACTCAGATGATTCATTCCACAACCCAAAAATATTCGTATAAAAATGATGACAAAACTGTAATATAATACAAAATAATAAAGAGAATACAAAATATAAAGAAAAATAAACAAATAACCTGCACTTACCTTTGAAAACCTTCATGGCTGGTGTGAGGGAGACAGAAGACAGGAGGGTTATTGTGTAGGACGACTTTCCCTAATGGAATCACTGCTCTCTATTGGCTCAACTGAATCTTTTTCTATTCATGCAAATATAACAAAGGACCTATCCAATGACACTTGCTTTTGCCTCCTTTTAAGGATTTGGTGGAAATGTGACATTGCATTGTCATTAAAAAGATTCATCACTAGCACTGCTGCAGCCTTATCCGGGTGGTGCTTTTCTACAAAATTTTGCACTGTTTCCCACATTTTACACTATCTCCCTAATCTCATTTGAAGTGAAGGATTCCTCTGCCTTTCTCTCTGCCTCCTCTGCAAACGAGAGGCAGACACAGACTTGTAAAATCTTGCAATTTCGGCCACTCGCATACCTTGTTCGTACTTCTTGATGATTTCCTTCTTAACTTCCACCGTGATCATCTCCTTCCTTCTTCACCGGCAATGCCAAACTGCCAACAACCAGAAGTTCCTCCAACTCATTTGACAGCAGGACTGGACCTGACTTGAATTGTTTAGCACCAAAAACTCACCTGAGCTGATTTACGGTTATAGTCTTTATTTGTCCCGCTTACTGGGTATATTCATACATTTTCACAGCAAAATACATGCATTTGCTGTTTAGTCACAGGAGGCTGGCTCAGTAGTTGCTAAGAGTTAGATAAAATGGCCTTCATACAATTTGGAAACTCTTGAATTCTGAAGCACTTCTGGCTCCAAGGGTTTACTACCTGGCATATGGTGGATCTTACACTGCCTTTGCATTGTAGGCACCCAACAAGAGTTTGATGATACCAAGATTTCCTTATAATACAACAAATGCAACTAATATAATCACTTAAAAATATATTCCTTCAGGTGTTCATTCAACAAATACTTTTTTCATGTCTACTATGTGCTAAGTTCCATTTTAGGCACTGGGGACAGGGTGAACCAAGTATGTGTTTTCCTTGCCCACATAAAACTTATAGTCTAAGAGAAATAATAAAGGGAGAAAATAAAAGAACAAAAATTAACAATAAGGTGCTACAGACCAGAGTGCATAAGGATGTCCTGCATTCTTCTGTGTCTCCAAGCATACACAACAGAAATGAGCATAACCTGTAATAACGGAGAAATAAAAGAATTTGGGAGAAAAAAAAAACAACCCATAATTATTCTGAGAGAGTAAAACTGTGTGCCTTGAAATATTGAAGTAATTATCAGGTTAAATTTCTATGATCCCTGCAATTTCCATGAAACCTGGAAATGTTGGGAGCGTAGGCCTGGCATATCTCTTAAAGTAAAATTATACTTCTTTTTCACTCAGACTAAAAGGTCATAATTAAAGATGTAATGAAGCTAAGTGAGTAATGGGATCTGTGATTCACCGGGGAAGCGGATGTTGCCTGAGGCCCCCTCCCGCCCCTGAAAGTGGGGGTCACCAGCTCAGTTGAGGGCCCTGCACCCTCAAGGAGGGGAATGCACAGCTGTCATCAGGACCCAGAGGAGAAGCTTCCCAAATTTATTTTCTCCCAGGAATTTTAGCATTATTTCCTTCTGAATATTAAAGAAATACCTACTCACAGTAAAATAATTCGGAAAGCTTTTATGAAAGTCTAAAGAAGTATGAAAAATGTCACATATAATGATGATTTCCTATATCACCTATATATGATTTCACCTATAATCATCTCACTATTCTGAGGCAAACACTATTAGTGTTTTAATAAATTTCCTTCTAGATTTTTCTCTCCTTTTTTAAAAAAATTTTTTAACGTTTGTTTATTTTTGAGAGACAGAGACAGAGCATGAAAGGGGGAGGGGCAGAGTGAGAGGGAGACACAGAATCCGAAGCGGGCTCCAGGCTCTGAGCTGTCAGCACAGAGCCCGATGCAGGGCTTGAACTCACAAACCGTGAGATCATGACCTGAGCTGAAGTCAGAGACTTAACTGACTGAGCCACCCAAGCGCCCCTCCTTCTAGATTTTTCTATGCTATTTTCCTCATAGTTGAGATTTGCCTACTTTTTTTTTCCACTTAAAATTACCATAACAATAATAGGAGAAGGAATTAATTGACCACTTTCCATGCCCCTTATTTAAATCCTTAAACAATCTCATAAAATTAGAGTTCCACAACTGGCAATTGACGTCTCTGTGGCTCAGTTTCCTATCTGTAAAATGGGGTACAATAGCACCTACCTTGTAGAATTGTGAGGACCTCGGGTTAATATATCTAAAGTATTTGGAGCACTGCCAGGCATATGGTAAGCACCAGATCATGTTGACTATTACTATTATTCCATTTTGCAAATGACCCAACCCAGGCATGAACGATTCAGTAGCTTGGCCAAGCTCAGTAACTAGAGTGAGCAGGGTCAGGACTTGAACCCAGGCAATATGGCTCTGGAGTCCAAGGCTTTAAGTCAAATATAGTGAGAGCCAAGGTGCTTTTGAAAATAAAGACTAGAATTTGGTCCACAGTTGGGATTATGACACACAAAGTTATATCTGATGGATTTCCTAGTACTCTTATGGAAGCCAAATCGCCAGAAAAGACATTGGGGGTCCTGAGGGAAAATCTTTCATAAGGAAAGCCGGTGTTTCCAGGCTCTTAGACTGAGAAACTATATTTATATTCTTTGCTACTGTGTCTCTAGTTCATAGAATAGTGGACACCCACCTGATGCGTGGCATGAATTCAATAAATGGTTGTTGACATGATGGAGTCATAACAATGTTGCATGATGGAAGTCACACTTAGCAAATGGCTTAGAGATCAGAGGGACTGATGTTTCCAGGGTAGCTGCTGACCTCAAAATTCATCCTGACTTACCCACCTTGGCAGAAGGTCTGTTCCCAGAGAGAAAGAGCCATGAAAAGGATACTCTAAAAGGGTCTCTCTAAACTCTGTAATGCTTGAGACCCCCTGCTGTGGGATTGCCATTTTAACGTTAGCCGTATCATCTCCAGCTCATCTCTCGAAACCATCATCGGCTGGGGCAAACTGCAATGGAGTCTCATTGGCATCTATCAAATGGTGGTGGAAATGCGGTTCCGGCCTGACTTGCACAGATGGTGGTTACTTAGGGTACAGTGGGGGAGGCAAGGCTTGAGTCAGAAAAAAAGGGAGCTATATTACTAAGCTATGAAACATTTAGGGTTCTAGCTGCTATGTATCTCCACTTTCCTCAAGTGAACATAACTCAAGTCAAGAATAATCTTGCTCATTTTGCAAGTAAGGGAACTGGGGAGAAATATATAGTATATGTATAGATAAGACTCTGGAAGGATATATATTAATATGTTGCATTGGTTGAGTCTGAATGAGATTAAGGGTAGTTTTTAAATGTTCATTTTGCCTATATAATCTAAGACCATTTCAGAAAAGCTGGGGTGAATTAAACATATTACTTAGAGTTAGATATTCATGATTTGCTTCCCTTCAAAAGGACAGTTAGGTTCAGACCAAAAATTCTCTGAGTACTGGGATTAACATGCTCAGATGCCACATAAAGGGGCACTGACCATTATTCCCTAACCCTCTATTTCTATCTTCCTTAGAGCACTTACCATCAACCGCTGTGTAGTTTTTTAAATTATTTGATTCCACTCTGAACTCCCACTAGGAGCAGATAAGTTCCTGAGAGTAGGGGCTTCGGTCTATTATTCACTGTGTAGCCCAGAGCATATGCCTAGTACATATTTGTTAAAAGCAACCAGATGACTGAGGGCCCTTGTATAACTCAGTTCTCCCATGAGAGGCAAATCCTCCCCTTCCACTACCACACGTCCCCCTCCCCTTCACCTTCTCCCACACCCACCATCACCTGCTACTGTGCAGCACCCAGAGTACCTTAAAGTGTAGCAGGTAATCTCTGACATCAGTGTTTGTATCAACGATTCACATCTCCTATGTTGTACGATGGTTTTCTGTATATTGTGTTTTCTAGTGTTTTCCTCCCATTAGTCTTAAAGAATTGCGGCAGCTGCTTGGATGCTGAGGCAGGGCAAATGTGCTGGACTTTAGGGATGGGGTAGGAGGTGAGGTTACAGGGGTGAAGAAAGAATGAGCTTCTACTTATCACGGTTAGACCCCAGCCTCAGACGGGGAAAATTAGGACAGTGCGGCTCAGTGACTTGCCCCTACACCCCTAGAATGTTGACAAGCTTCCCTTTGGAGCCCTAAAGCACTTTCTACCAAGGCACCCATGCTTGTCTGACTCCCATTAAACTGCAAACTCCTGAGGTTCGGGTCTGGGTCTTGTTTGCTTTTGTAATCTCACATCCTAGAATGGCACCTGGCACATATAGTAGGTGCTCAATGTACATCTGTTAACTCAACTGCCTAAAGTAACATAGCTAGTAAGTGACAGACTTTTGACTAAAACCCATGCCTTCTGATTACCTTTGCATCCCGTAAAGTCTGGGAATGATCCACCTATCATGTAACAAATGCAGTCCCTCTTGACTTGGAGTGTCTTCATTTCTTGTTTTCCTGTTCTCCTTTCACCTTTTGTTATTACTCTGCCTTCTTATCAGTCACTGTTTGGGCTGGTCCTGCAGTGGGCTTTAGAGCAAAAGGGTGTTTCTGGGCAATCATCAAAAGATCTTTGCAAACTGCACCTCATTCGTGGTCAGGAGAGGGTGAGGAATCCAGGGATCCCCCAGTTCCCCGGCCACTCACCAGCAGGCAGTGTTCCAAAAAGCAGCAGCATCTTTCTGCCTCTGCATCCATGCTTGACAAAAAGGGTGAGAGAGGAGGAAATGTGGGAGCAAGCTGAAATTTAAAGGAGCTACAGAAATCCAGCCAGTGACCATAAAGCCCCAGGAAGGCAGGCTTTGAATAAAATCAATAGCAATGAAGTTTCACTTATATGCCAGACATTGTGCTAAACGCTTTTCATAAGACTTCCTATTTAATCCATCTAGCAATCCTAGACGACAGGTCGTATTATACCCATTTCGCAGAAGATAAAACAGAGGCCAGGAGTGACTTGCCCGATAGCACACATGCAGTCAGTTTTACAGTCGATGTTAGACCCCAGGCTTATCTGCCTCCGGAGCCAGGCATTATGCTTTCCTGGGATGCCCAGGCAGGACGTGCTTTTCCGGAGGTCCCTCTTCCGAGCGCCCCTCCACCCAGGGGATGGCGCTGTCCTGGCGGAGGGTGCCGTCCTGGGCGCGGCGGGCGCGGACAGGACGCGCGGCGCCGGCTGCGCGGAGCGGGCGGAGGCTGGGCGCGCAGCTGCCGCGGTTCTGCGGGACCCGGGCGGGCGCGGGCGAGCGCGGCGGAGCAGATGGCGCCGGCGGGGGGGCGGCCGTTTGGCGTTCGTAGCACTTTCCTTCGCGCATATGTTGCGGACGGGCGGGAGGAGAGGACGACCTCGAGCCCGCTGAGGCGGCCGGTTACTAGCCCTGGATCTTAGCTATGAACCCCAACTCTGACCCGCGTCCGTGGGGGAGGGGGTTGGTCGTGACGCATCTGCCCAGCCTCTCGGTGACAACCACACGTTCCACTTGTCGTTCTCATCATAAAGCTACAAGAATGGTCTTAGTCCCATTTTACAGCTGGCAAACTGAGGTCCAAGAAGGAACTGACCAACAACGGGACCAGGACTAGAACTGGCGTTGGCTGACTCCTGCCTGAGTGCTTGGCTCCACATGGGGACCACTGTGTCCCCAACCTAAGGGTCACGTCAAAAAGTAAGGCACTTTCTTAATTTTGCCTATGTCCCAAAAGATGTTCTTCATTCTGTAGGACCTTTGCATATGATGTTCTTTTGAACCTTCTCCCCACTTCCTGCTATCACCCCCCATTTCCTCCAGTGGCTCCTTCAGATCTCAGGTCAGGTGTCACCTACCGGGAGCCTTCCCGGAATAGCATCATACATAGCCCTGATCACAGTATTGACCAATTGATTGGTGTGTATGCTCCCGCCTTACCCCTAAGCTGTAAGTTGCCTGAGGACAGGAAGTGGGTGTCCACTTTTTGCTCTGCAAAAGACCCCCAGTATATAATAGGCACTTAAGAAATAATTGTGAATGAATGAGTAATTGAATGGATGAGTGAATAAATGAACAGGCTTTGTGAACTAGCACCTGCTTCCTCACCATCCAATGATCAGCTGGTTGGGGGTAGGGGAGGGCAGGTAATATAAGAATGAAGGGCTGTTTGGAAATTCTGGGCCTTTTCAACTGCAGCTTTTTATTAATTAAATGTGTCCTGTGGCTGTTCCCATCCTTCTCTTCACCCGCCTCCCTGTTGCCCTGTGACTGGAGACCCAGCCCTTCCTCTCCTGTTGACAGAATGGAGTCTTCCTTATGCTGATGAATGAAGTGACCCTTAATAAGATGCAACCAGGCCAGAAAAAGCCAAATGAGAAAGTTGGCAGCATTGTAAGTGGTTTTTCAGGGGGAAAGTGGAAAAATGGACATTGAAATGAATCCTTTAAGTTGCTTTTCTGACCTGCCTGGTGGGAGAGCTAGGGATTCCAGGACGTTGGAGAGCTTCCCAGATGGGAAGAATTCAGAAGCAACAAATATTTACTGATGTCTACTAGGTGCCAAAGGCTCCTTGGGGCTTTTTGACAAATAGCTCGAAAGACGCTTGGCACATTCAAGACGTCATTTGAACCTCCCCCAAACTGGGGGACTGAGGTTCACTGCCTTCCATTCTTCAGAAAAGGGAACAGAGGCTCATGGAGTCAAATGGTTTTCATTGCTTTTTGAAAGATCCAAGCATGATTTTATTGGTGATTTCTTTAAAAAACCTCTTAACATTCGCTGATGCTCGACATGCAGGTTGATAATTTTGGCTGCGTTTATAACCATTTCCCTGACTGGAAAAAACGATTTCCTCCTTAAGAGGTCTCAGATTGACAGAGGCTGATGCAGCTCATTTACTGAATTCAGTAACTTGCAGTTCATTGAAAAGACTAATAGCAAGAAGTCCTTAACAGGACTAATAGCGATAGCTTCTTCGTACTCATCACTTATTGACTGAGTGGCGCTATTAAATTAACATGTCGAATACTTTATATACATTAGCTCACTTAAACTTCACAACAACTTCCAGTGAAGTGGGCACCATTTCAGTCCCCATTTACGCATGAAGGAACTGAGGGTCCAAGCAGTTAAGTATCTTCCCCAGGACCAAGCACTCGTGAGTTACAGTCAGGATTCCAACCCAGACAATTCACCACTTGGTACTACCATGTTAGTAGTTTTCAGGCTGTTCTCCAAGGAACCCCAGGGTTCCGCCCAGAGGTGAAGGAGTTTGAGGCAAAGGGGCATGTGGCTGAGCAGTCCTGAAAGCCTAGTCCACTCCAGCCAGCTCTGTTCTTTTCCCCTAAGGCAAATCTGCATGATTTTGTTGGGCAAAGAATTTCCAGGGCCAAAAATATTTAAAAGTTGGGATGTAATAGACAATACTATTGGTCCCACAACTTCTAGAGATCCAATCTTGTCCCCGCTGTGGATCACCCCACAGTGCCCAGCTCTGTGTCTCTGTAAATAAAAGGTGCATTGAATGAAATGTATCAGAGCATTTAGGAATAGCAATTCCACTGCACTTTATTCTTTGCTGCATTCAGAACTTCCAGGAGCGTATGCAGCCATGCAGAAAAGACTTTTCCAGATCCACCTCCAGCTGGTGGTCATGGAGAGGACTTTGTGCAGGTCAGAGATGAGACTTGGTGGAAATGGCCTCAGAACCATGGCAGAGAGCACCTTGATTCTGTGGCTTCAGTTTGTTCCCAGGAATTTCCTGGAGCTGTGGGGGGGAGGGGGTGTAGGAAAGGTCAACAACATTAGGATAGAGAAAATAGGAAGCCTTGGAGGCAGGCAAGAGGGCTGTGTTACCTGTAGAGAAGATAATGATTTTGCCTTTGGGTTATGCTGAAGATTGAGGTACACATATGCATACAATCAGCCTCCTGGCTGCCCAACCTATTTCCCTATCCCTACTTTTCCCCATCCATACCCACAAATTTTTGTGGTTAATGTCTTCAAGGTTACTCTTGATGTTTATTATGTATTCAAATCCCATTATGTTCTCCAATGTTAGACATGTGGCAAAATTGGTTATTAGCAAAAACAAAAACATAAACTAAAAACCATTAGCTAAAACTAAAATCGGATAAAGGTATGCATTAAAAATAAATGGTCAAGATGGAGAAGAGAGTTAGAATGCAGGTGTGCAGATGGTAACATTCTAAACAGTTGCTGTTGTTGAGCTTCCAAACTAACTCTGAGCTTCCTAGTGGCCAGAGTGCAAAGGGAAACACAATCCATTATATGATTCCAGTATTCTCTGAGGAGATGCTGAGCTTTTCTTGTAACCTAGAATAAAGAGAATTTTCTTGGGTGGGGCTTCATCTACTAAGAAATGTAGACTGTAATGTCCTCTACAAAAATCTTATGGTAAATTCAATGTAGTTTCCATTTCACAAGATGAGCTGACAACACACAAAATTGCACCTCTGTGAAAACAGTGCTTTGAAGGGCCATGGAGATAGGGTTTTGAAATTCCCTGAATGCAGAAATTAAAGACTGATTTTGTGGAGAAATAGACGGAACCACATGTCCTTCAAATAACACTCCCTAAATAGTGCTTCCCTCAGTAGGGCTTGGGCTAGGACTTAGGCGGGAGGTAGTGGAAACTTTGAGTATGTGTACTGCATTTATTCATTAAGTGCAGGTCCAGCCTCAAACTTTCTATCCAGCCCACGACCAAATTTGCTGCTCACTCAGTGCTCACTCAGTGAACATTCTTCAAATCCAGAGAGAAAGATGAATAAGTTATATGAAGTGGACCTCACCCAAATACGTAGTTTTAAGTTCTTACAAATACAACTTGCACAGATCTTATATAGGTGCCTCTCCTGCTGCTGCTTTTCCAGCTCCTGGTCCAAGCAAGGTCTGCCAGTCTGTTTAGACCTGGCCTTGGTATTTCTGGCTCATTTAGCCAGTGCACCGTTCATCTGCAAAGAAGGAAGAGAATAAAGATGTCATCAATAATATTCCTACAGAGCCTCAACCAAGTTCTCCTAGCGTGGGAGGCGGTAATTTGTTCCCTGATATATGGGGATTGCTTTTCTTCGGTAGCTGAGACCCAATCAGTCTTCAGAGGTGGTTGTAATTAATAGGTAAGGAAGTGCAAATACATCTGAATTAATAGAGCCACTAGGTGTGACTAACTATAATATGATTACATGTGAAATTAACCCAGAGATCAAACTTAATCAATCCAGACTAATAACTGCCAGGACAACAATTTGTGCTTTTAGATGAGTTTATGTTGAAAGGAACTAAAGAAAATGAACTCTGTTAGAATGTAAAGGCTGCCTTTTTTTTATTTTTTTATTTAAAAAAATTTTTTTTTTCAACATTTATTTATTTTTGGGACAGAGAGAGACAGAGCATGAACAGGGGAAGGGCAGAGAGAGAGGGAGACACAGAATCGGAAACAGGCTCCAGGCTCCGAGCCATCAGCCCAGAGCCTGACGCGGGGCTCAAACTCACGGGCCGCGAGATCGTGACCTGGCTGAAGTCGGACGCTTAACCGACTGCGCCACCCAGGCGCCCCACGGCTGCCTTTTTTTTAAAAAAAAGTGTGAGCAGCCTACTAAGATTATAAACATGCATGTAGATGGTATTAATGTCCAGATGTCAGATAACCAAACCATTATTTGTATTGACAAATGAGAGTAAACAAAATTAGAAAATCAGAAACTAGAAAAGAGAAGCACACATTTTTAAAGATTTTTCTTTTTAAGATTTTTCTTAAAAAGAAATGGGTGAAATGAAAAAGAAATGGGTGAAAAGAAAGAATTTCTTTTCTTAAAAGGAAAAAGATTTTTCTTTTTCTTTATACCCAATGTGGGGCTCAAACTCAGAATCCTGAGATCAAGGGTCACATGCTCTGTCGACTGAGCCAGCCAGGCTTCTCAAGAGAAGCACAAATTTAAAAAGTGAAGCTGAGGGGTTTCTGGGTGGCTCAGTTTGGTAAGCGTCCAATTTCAGCTCAGGTCATGATCTCACGGTTCATGATTTCGAGCCCCACGTCTGGTTCTGTGCTGACAGCTCAGAGCCTGAAACCTGCTTCGGATTCTGTGTCTCCCTTTCTCTCTCTCTCTCTGCCCCTCCCTGGCTCTCTCTCTCTCTCTCTCTCTCTCTCTCCTGGCTCGCACTCTGTCTCTCTCTCTCTCTCTCTCAAAAATAGATAAACATTTAAAAAAAACTTTTTTAAGTGAAGCTGAAAGAATCTGAATCTCCCAAATGCTGTAACTTTTATTATTTATTCATCTGATTCCAATAACTTTAAAAAATTACTAGATAATATTTCACCCATAGAATATACAATCTATAAAGAGCAAGATCGTAAAGAGCCATACATTTACAACTCTTCTTTATCAACAAATGCAGTGCATTGCATCTTGATGGCAAACCTTCCTCCTCCACCCCCACCCCAGAGGCAAAGGCTACCCTGACTTTAGTGTTTTGTTATGGAGGTAGATGATATGGCCAGCCCCAACTCTTCACACCTCACTGTAGCCACATCTTTTTCCATGTAACTTTGCAGAGCCCTCTCACTGTGGATAGTGCACAATTCCCTCTTTTCTTCTCTATTTGGTCACATAACCTTCTTTGGCCGAGAGAAAGAAGCAGAAATGATGTCAGTTCTAAGCCCAGGCCTCAATAGTCTTTCTGTGTTCCCACTTGCCTCTTTGCACCTTTTCCATGACCATAAACAAACAAACAAACAAACATGCCTGGACTGTCAGTCAAGGAGAAGGACGGAAGACCCGTGGAGCAGAGCGGAGTTATCCCAGCAGGGCCCAGCCTGCATCAGCCAACCCCCAGTTCCAGGAGACTAAATGGTTGTGGCTGCAAGACGCTGAATTTTAAGGTGAGTCCTTCTACAACGCTTTTTGTGGCGATCGCTAACTTCCACACATATTCTCTTTTATTTATAGTTTTATTACAGATATGCCCTTGAACATATTGTTTCAAACAATGAAAACATGTGTTTTCAAACCTTGTATAAAAGGTACAACACTGTTGAATTCTTTTGCGTAGCTGGCATGAGGATTTTAAAGGTACAAGTCAGTGATTGCAAAGAGCCCTAAATCAGCCAAGAGTTTATAAAATTACAGTCGTAAGCAGGTAAACAGACTTTCAAATGGGCATTCTGCCAAGGAGCAGGTCCGGCCAGATCAACATAAACAATCAAAGCCACACACAGATGATAATGCTGTTGGGCAAAACAGCAGAGAGAATGTAGACCGAGACCTCCATTTGTGAGTGCATTCCACCCGAGGGAGACTGTGGAGTCAGGCAGACCCATTTCACAGCCTTACACCCTCCTTTTTCACTGCAAATTTGAGCAGGTAGTTTATACTCGTGGAGGCTCAGTTTTGCCATCTGAAAAACAGATAATAATGTCCCCCCAGCAGAACACCGTTCATTCACTCACCCCTTTGAAACCAGAGCTTTCGATTCTAACTTTTATAAAGGGGATGAGAGTTGATGAAATGAGGCGATGGGATGGAAAGGAAGAGGAACTCTTTTTCTTCTGAGGAACGGAGGATTTGTGAATCAAAGGAGAGGCATCTGAAGAATGTCCAGCTGACATCATGTCCCTTCTCAGTGAAGAAGACCAAGTCATCTGCAGGTTGCAGTGCATCAGAGTCAATGTCCTGTGGAGACAGCTGTGAACAGCCGGAGGAGAAAAAAAAGCCATTGAACTGCTTTGTGTTAAGAGATCTTTAAATACTTAGAGACTACATAGTATATTAGATTATGTAATGATTTCAGGGGGTTGTTAGCTCAACACTCCAGTTTTACACATGTGAGAACTGAGGTCCAGAGGGAGCAAATCTTGATAAAATCATACAATGAATTAGGGCACATCTGAGATTTGAATGTGGGGCTTCTGCTTCCCATTCATTCTGGGGCTTATTCATTACCATTTGTTTCTAGAACCTCTAAACTCCCTTTTGAGGAATGGGATGTGTAGTTGTCATGTCACCATCCCTTTTAAGACTGGGAAAGCTGGGTCACAGTAGTCTTTCCTCATAAATTTCATTGCATGAGACTTTAAAATTTTTTTTTAATGTTTATCGAGAGACAGAGAGAGAGAGAGCACAAGCAGGGGCGGGGGCAGAGAACGAGAGGGAGACACAGAATCTGAAACAGGCTCCAGGCTCTGAGCTGTCACCATGGAGTCCAACGTGAGGCTTGAGCTTGGGAACAGCGAGACCATGACCTGAGCCGAGGTTAGACGCTCAACTGAGCCACCACTTTAACCAAGGTTTTGCTTTTGTCTAAACTCTTATCTCCCATTCTCTCTCGATTCTTCTTCAACCAGGCTTTCACCCTACCACCTACTTAGCAGCTCCTGTGAAGGGCCACTAAGACCACCTGCCATGTTGTGAAGTTCAGCTGTCAGTTATCAGTCTTCAACTTAAGTTGTTAACAACTCCTCTTAGGCATAGTTGATCCCTCTTTCCTCCTTAAAATACCATTTTCACTTGGTCTTTAGGACACCATGCTCTCCTGAATCTCTTCCTACCTCATTGGCTGCTCCTTCTCAGGCCCTTTGATATTTTATTTGTATGTCCTTATGTCACTGGAGTGCCCCTGGTCTTAGTTCTTGGAACTTTTTATCTAAACTCACTTCGGTGATTTCATCCAGTTGTGTGTCTTTATTTTTTTTTTTTAATTTTTAATGTTTATTTTTGAGAGAGAGAGAGACAAGTGTGAGCAGGGGAGGGGCAGGGAGAGAGGGAGACACAGAATCTGAAGCAGGCTCTGAGCTGTCAGCACAGAGCCTGACATGGAGCTCAAACTTGGAAACCACGAGATCATGACCTGAGCCAAAGTCGGATGCTTAACCAACTGAGCCACCCAGGCGCCCCACAGTAGTGTGTCTTTAAATACTATGTACATGCTGATGAATTTCAAATTTTTATTTTCAGACTGCATCACTACCCAGAGCTCCAGATTTATATATCCACATGCTCAATCAACATCTCTACCTGGATGTGTAAAAGATTTCTTAAACTTACTTCCAAAAGCTCCCCTACCTCTTTCTCCCCAGGTGTGTACTTCCCATAGTCTTTTCTAGCTCAGCAAATGGCAATTCCACACATTCAGCTGCCCAGTTCACAATCCTTGAAGTATCTTTGACTTCTATCATTCGCTCACACCTCACATCCAGTTTATTAGATGCATCTTTAAAATATGTCCAGGATCGGGGCTCCTGGGAGGCTTGGTTGGTTAAGCGTCTGACTCTTGATCCCAGCTCAGGTCTTCATCTCTGGGTTGTAGGTTCAGGTCCTGTGTTGAGCTCTATGCTGGGCATGAAGCCTAACTTTTAAAAGATGTGTATAGGGGCACCTGGGTGGTTCAGTTGGTTAAGCGTCCAACTCTTGGTTTCGGCTCAGGTCATGGTCTCATGTTTGGTGGGTTCAAGCCCCACGTTGGGCTCTGTGCTGATGGTGGAGAGCATGCTTGGGATTCTCTCTCTCTCCCTCTCTCTCTCTCTCTCTCTGCCTCTCCTCCACTTGCTCTCTGTCTCTCTTGAATGAATAAATAAACTTAAAAATAAATTTTAAAAAAATGTGTATACACACACATACGTATATATGAATATATATCAAGAATCTCACCATCTCTTGCCATCTCTACCACCACCATCTTGGTTCAAGCTTCCATTAACTTGCACTTGGATTATTCCAACAGCTGCCAGTTTGGCCTTCTTTGTGTCATCTTGCCCAGTGGTCTCTTTAAAACGTTATCCAGAGAAAGCTTATAAAACAAGTGACCTCATGCCATACTATGCCACTTTTCTGCTCAAAATCCTCCAATGGCTCCTCAGTTCTCCCCAGATAAAGCCTAGGAACCAAGGCATTGCATAGTCAGCAGCAAGGTACCTCTGACTCAGCCACCACTTTCCCACTCACAAACATCCTCTGCTACCCCTTTCTATGTGATCACACTAAATATACTGTTCAGCAGTTTGCTTGAACTTAACACCATACCTTGACAACCTTTTCACATTGGCACCGTTAACACCATCCTTTTTAACAGCCTTTATTAGCAAAGGAATATGTTTATGATATAGTACTTAAGGGACAGAAACACTTAAGGAACTATAACCTTAAGTATGTGCAAAGTTGAAAAAATCTAGAAATAAAGATACCAAAATGTTAACAATGTTTGTGACCAATTGATAAATTTGCATTTTTCTGTCTGCTTTTTACTGCTTTTCATTCCTTTACAAATTCTCTACAAAATAATCACATAAACTCACAAAATGATTAAATACAAATGTGTATGTGGGGGGGGGGGGAGACTAGAAAATACCCATTGACAAGAAGATGGCAAATGCATTTTGATATATGCCCACAATGGAAACAACTCAGCAATAATGAGGAAGGACCTACTGATATACATGCCGTGGATGTCTCGCAAAAACATCAGGTAATTGAAAGAAGGGATACATGAAACAATTCCTCTTGGATGATTCAATTTATGTAACGTTCTAGAACAGGCCAAATTACTCTATAGCGACAAAAAGCAAATCAGGGGTCACCTGGGGCTGGGGTGTTAGGGTTGACTGCAAAAGGGCATTAGGGATTTGGGGAGGATAATGCTGATTTTCGTTATCTTGATTGTGATGCTTACATGGGTATATACACTTGTCAAAACTCATCAAACTGCACACTTAAATTGGAAGCATTCGTTGTACATAAATTTTATCTCAATAACTTGGTTTAAAAAGAAAGCAGCAAGCTAGAAAGGAGTGTACAAAAATGGCAGTCTTTATTAGAATAGTGATGGAATATGGGGGTGTGTGGTCTATTATGTCATATGAAGGTATGAGAGTATACAGGAGAAAAAAAAATTGTCTAAGGCGAGTTGAGGAATTCTCCAGGAAAATAACTTGCTTTTAAAACTCAAGTTCCAGGGTGCCTGGGTGGCTCAGTCAGTTAAGCGTCTGACTCTTGGTTCGGCTCAGGTCATGAGCTCAAGGTTTGTGGCTTGCAGCCCCACACTGGGCTCCACACTAACAGCATGGTGCTTGGGATTCTGTCTCTCCCTCTCCCTCTCCCTCTCCCTCTCCCTCTCCCTCTCCCTCTCCCTCTCCCTCTCCCTTGGTCCCTCCTGGGCTAGTGCTTTCTCTCTCTCAAAATAAATAAATATACTTAAAAAAAACTCTCAAGTTCCTTGAAGAGCCGTTTTGTGAAAAGATCTCTCTTAGTGTTCCTTCCCTTTGGTGCAGGAGTGAAACAAACACAACCAAACTGCCCTGCAGAGTAAAGGATTTGGAGGAAGCAGGTGAAGAGCCCAGGCACAACAAAACAACAAGGACAACAACAACAGCTTGGAAAGAAGTGCAAGGAGGAGGCAGAAAGACGGGGTTCTGCCAAGATGAGAAAGGGTAGGACCTGGAGGAGGAGAGAGCCTGGGAGACGTCCCTGGCAATGGGCGCTGCTAAGAGACTGAAACAAAGGAATGTCTAGTGTTCAACTTTAAGGGGTTTGCCATTTGTGACTGCTGAATCACTCGTAAAACTTTCCCACACATAACTCCTTGCCGGGGTTATCAGAGGAAAGGATCGACCATCTCTTGTGTGGAATGCAGGAGTAAGGGAACAGGTGAAACATGCCAAGTGAGATGAGCAAGAATTTGGTGGAGGAATCAGAGCAAAGGCATCCAGTAGAGATGTATCCATACACACACATCCCCAGACGTCAGAGGGAGGATGCCGGGTTTCCCCTTGCACCCAGGATGAGTATTCAAGTTATTTTCACTCAAGTACAACTTCTCATCTTCAGGTAGATTGGAGTCAAGGGGACAACCTGACACCAAAGACTCCTTGATCTTTGTTCATTTAGTTAGATTAAGACTTAAATCCTTTTTTTGGAAACAGGGCTAAATGGGTTTCTTTTGAAGTTTTCAGAGTCTGTTAAGAATGAAAGTAATTCACATTGGAAAAAGAAAGTCATTTTCAGCAGAGCTCCTCTTCGGGAGAGTTCCATATAGAGTCAGAAGGAATAAGCTGGTCTGCCCTTTGGAATAATAAGAACTAACCTTAGCTGAGTACTTACAATATGGGAGGTCCTGTTCTGAGTCTTTTGCAAGTATTATATCATTTCATTTTCACTAGAACCTCTATGAGGTAGATGCCATTATTACCCCTACTTTATAGATGAGAAAACTGAGGCACATGGAGGTTGAACCATTTGCCCAAAGTCACAGAATTAGTGTGTGTTGGAGTTGGGGTTTTATCCCCGAGTGTTGAAAAATCCCCTGCAGGTAGAGGGCAGTGTATGCTACTGGCATCCAGTGGGTAGATGCCACAAACACTGATAAACATTCTGCTATGCACATGACATCCCCCACAACGGAGAGTTATCCAGACCCAAATGTCAACTGCTTGTAAACCCCACACTATGCCTCAGATCAGTTAAGAGGTGTGTGTGTGTGTGTGTGTGTGTGTTTCCATCCTCCCCCCCTACAAGAGGCATGATGCACCAATACTATTGGCTGCTTCCTTAAAAGAAGGTGGGCCTGGTTAAGTGCAGAGGGTTTGTTTTACTGAGAGGGCTATGCAAATTAGGAGCCAGAGCTGAATTGTTTAGGACAATAGAGGAGAAAAGGAGCATTTTGTGCTAGAAGGGTGGCAGTGGAAAAAGGCCACAGGTGATGGCGAGAGAGAAGGCCACTGAAGAAGGACACATCCATGCAGTGCAGATTTGGGACTGTTTTGCTGTAAGGGGTGCATGTAAGCCTCGTCTTGCAGCTCTCCAGCAACACTTTATTAATCTGAATTGCTTGATAATGTTTTGCACAATGGATTTTCTTTGGAAGAAATGAAAAGAAATGCAGAGGTACATGCCCCTGACATACACATCACAGAGTATAACAGGCTGCTTGCTCGTGGGGGTCATGGAAGTTACACACCCCAGTCACTTCTATAGCATGCCTGAGAGGGTGACGACCACAGGTCATCCATATCCCTAGCACTATACAATTCTGGACCAGCTCTTTCACTCTCACAGCTACCTCCTGATGACCCCAGATTTCTGTCTCCAGCCCAGACCTCGCTTCTGAGCTGCAGACATTTTATCCAGCTTCTCCTGGATATCTCCACTGACTTCTCAAAAATCAGCGTTTCCAAACCTCAACTCATGACTTATCCCTCTCTTCTTCCCCCTGATTCCCACCTTCCTGGTTGTTGGAATTACCCTGCAATTGTTTTTGAGCCAACAACCATCAGATTCCCAACTCTACCTCCCAACATCTTCCCCATCCAATCACCTAATCCCTCTCCAAAGTATCCCTTGACTGTGGCCCCCTTTCCCACCCACAAATCCCACAAACGCATGTCTGTTGTGATTAATATTCAACAGCAAAGTGGAGGGGCTGAAACACAGTTCCTCCAGATCAATATCTGGGGCTCTTTCTGCCTCCAGCTTTATAAATGACCCAGAAAAAAAAAGAACAAATGTAAATTCATGGTGAGTGCTGATGATACAGAATTATGTGGCAAGCTGGGGCGGAGGGCAAAGAGCAGGGAAGATTCATCATGACTTAGATCAGCTCAGCAATTGAGCTGACACATGGCCAATTAAGTGTGTTCATGGGAGGCACCAAAGAAGTCTGCAGTGAGGCCCACAGAAAGAAGGCAGGCATGGACATGCTGCTTCAGAACCAAATCTCATCGCCTCGCCTGGAGAGGGAACCTCAACTCCTGACACACGAAGGAACAGAGTTGAGAGAGAAGCTTGGGCCCACCAGTCCCAGGCAGGGATGCCTCCCCAACCCCCACCCCCGCCCCCATCCTTTCTAATGTCGGTGCAAGTGTAAGTTTTCTTAAGGATTTTTTCCCCATTATTGGGCAAATGTGCCATTTGGATTGCAGATTTTATTGAGCTAGAAAGGTCCTCAGAGGTCACCGGTGCTGAGGTTCCCAACAGTGGATTATGAGCCTCTGGGGAACCCTGGAGCCATTGCAAGAGATGCTCAAACCCACATTTACATTATGCCTGACTGTGGGCTGAATCAACCAGTGAGGCTTAATCTTGGCGCCATGGATCTATCTGTAGGTGTTCATGGTGGACTTGAGGCCTTTATGAACCTTCTGAAATTGACTGCAGATATTTTTATATGTATGTGCATTTGACAGTTTTTCTAGGAAAAAGGACTGTTGCATTTTATTAACATCCTACTTGAGTAAACTTTCTACCCAAGTGAATACCATGTATAAATCTTTTAAAAATATATTAGATTTTGTTATTAATACACTACAAATTCATTGAAAGCATTGAGTTTAAAAAAGAGCAGTTTTTTGTTATTGTGTATTTTTCTCAAAGGATTATTAGCACTATACATGATGATCATGAGAGTCCTTTTGTTATTTTTATAAAAAGAACTCCTCACAAAATGCATAACTGATAAAGGGCTTGAATTCATCATATATAAAGAGCTCTCTCACCTCAATAATGAGAAAGGATTCCATTTGCATGGCATTCTGGGAAAGCAAAGACTTTAAAAGACAGGAAGCAGGTCAGTGGATGCCAATTCAGGGTGGGGGCATGGGGAGGGATTCACTGCAAAAAGACATGAGCAAACTTTTTGGGGGGATGGAAATGTTCTGTATCTCATGTGTGGTAGCGGCTAAATGACTGCACACATTTGTCAAAACTTACCAAATTTGATACCTAGAGTGAATGCGCTTATGTAAATTAGGCCTTAATAAACTGGACTTAAAAGTAAAGAAAGTCCTTGTATTTGAAAACCTATCAATTTAGTCCGATCATTTTGTGTGTGAGGAGACTGAGATCCAGAGAGGTCAGTGATCTACCCATTTTCCACACCATTTTCCACATCTATTCGATTTAGCAGGGCTCTCACTCAGTGTTCCCATCCCTGGGTACAGAGCTGTATGAGCAGGCCTGGCAGAGAGTCTTCCATAATTATTTCCATGACGTGCTGAGGATCCATGCATCACAAGCTGGCCCGGAGCCACTCCTCAGTCCCCAGAGGGTTGGGACCTCAGTTTTAACATCCCACCTCAGAGCTGTCTACAAAAGTCTACAAGACTCTGGGGGCAGTAACAGCCTCTTACAGAGTGTGACCCACAGGGAAAGGTAGCCCTTCAAGACTGACCACTTGGGAATGTTGACGTAAGACTTCAGACATTTGTGTATCAGGTAGGAGGGTGGTAGCCTTCACAGGACACCATGATACCTTGTAACAGACATCAGAAGCAGGTGCAGTGTCCCCAGATACCCTAAAGACCACTAAGTAACTTATGTTGTACATATGTAGGACACCTTTCAGGCATTTTCAGGCATATTTGGTAGTGGGAGCTGGGGAGGCAGGTGGCATACAGAGGACTGAGGTCTTGCCTGAGCAGGCGGGGACAATTTGAACCATTGCTAGAAACATGACCCTGTCAATATCTTCAGAGACTTGGGAAACTGATTTCACACAAGCCACATTAGCTGGCCAGTGGTATACAAAGGGCTAGAATGTAGCTCTCATGGTTCCTTGTCTGAGCCCTCTAGTTGATTCAATTGCTGATGAAGTCCCTCACTCCACTTTCAAAAAGATGTGGGGTGCGAGGCGGAGTGGGACAGACCTTGAGACCCTATACAGAGACTAAGAGCCTATTTCTTTTTATTTGTAAAAAAAAAAATTAATGGTTATTTATTTTTGAGAGAGAGAGAGAGAGAGAGAGAGAGAGAGGGGGGGAGACACAGAATCCAAAGCAGGCACCAGGCTCCAAGCTATTAGCACAGAGCCCATCACGGGGCTCGAACTCACGAACTGTGAGATCATGACCTAAGCCAAAGTTGGATAGTTAACCAACTGAGCCACCCAGGCACCCCGAGCCTGTTTCTTTTTCAAAGTGAATAATCATCTAGTTGTTGAAGTTTTTTTAATTAAAGCTTTTTTAAAAGCTTCCTAACCTTTCCAAAATATCCCCACAAATCCACCTGTTTCCAGAGTGAAGCCCCCAGGGGTTAGCTTAAGCTGTGTGTGGAGCAGCTGCAGACCCAGACATGACCAGGCACACTGCAGACCCAGAAGGGGCCCTCCTGGGGGCTACTTGTAGGAGCAACCAAGACATCTCATGGGAAAGACCTCATTCTGAGCTTTGGATGGGGAAATTTTGTCCTCCAGAATTCCTCTAAGGGAAACCACAGAATTTATTAGAAGGAATGACTTGATGAGCCCTCTTGGGGTAGACGGTAAGACCCCGGGAGTGTGTGTTGGCTGGGTTCAAGACTTTAGGGAGGGGGAAGCAGTGTGATAGAGGAGGGGAATTTGAATCCTCCAGAGCTCATTCCAAGAAGGAGGAGGTGAGGAGTAGAGGCAGGAGGAGGGAAGAGAGAATACAGTAAGGCTGTATGTTCCATGACCATTCCCCCTGCTCCCGTAACCACTGTATTTGACGCAGGACTTCTCATCTCAATTGAACAGACTGAGGTTTAGGTCTGCACAGCAGTGGGAGTGGGGAGGGCGGTGGGCTACACAGGCAGAGGAGAAACAGCACATGTGCATTCAGGAGCTGGACCACTGAACAGAAGCTCTTGGAATTAGCAGACATTGTGCCAAGAACTTTAGACCCTCACAGGCCGTAGAGATGGCTGGGATCCAATTCCTTTATCTCTGAGGATATCTGGGTTACATATGGAAAGAGAGAAGCAAGCTTGGCTGAGAACAATGGGGAAAGTGGTGCCACTCATGTTTCTATTTCCACCCACTCCCCGCACCCAGCCAGGAAAGAAGAAACCCAATAGGACAATGATCCTGATGGAGCCTGTCAGCTGCCCCTGGGAGGTCTTTGTCGATATTGAGCTCTGGAGGAGGAGATGGTGGACGACACCTGACGGCATATGGGAGTAAGTGTAAGCAGCCCTCTGGACTCTGGACTGGCTTGGAGGAGTTTGAGAGGGGCTAGAAGTCCTCTAATTTTGTAGGTGGAAGAGGAACAGAGAAATATTGTTTTGTTACTCTTGTTTTGTATGCCTGATTGAATACAACTAGGATGGGTCGCACCATTTTGAATGTATTGACACCTTGGCCATGGAGCAACCATCTGGTAGGAAAGTGTACACCAAGGCAAAGTGCTCTGGTGATTTAGATGAGTCAGTGAGTGGCTGACAATGACCAGAAGTCAGGAAATGGGGAGAAGAGACAACGTGTGACAGATTATGCTAGGTCAGCATTCAAACACCTGAGTGCATGTTCCTGTCCTATTGATGGGCAAATTGCTTATTGTCTGTGATACTCAAGTGACATCAGTAAAACAGTATAATATACCAATGGCACAGCAGCAGACCCCTTCTGCTGTGTGCAACCCCACAGCTTGTAACCTGCTGCCACAATCCTTAAGGGTGTTGGACTCTTTCTGCCTCTGGCTTTACAAATGATTCCCCCGAAAGAACAAATATAAATTCATGGTGAGTTTTGTGAGCCTCAATTTTATCATCTGTAAAATGGAATCAGTCACCCCTACCTCATACGCTTACTACTAGGTTATGAGATAATGGATGTAAATGTACTTCGCAAACTGTAAAGTGCTACCTGTGTGTAAATTAGCCCCATTAGGCTAAACCATATGAAATTACTGATATTCAATCAATTTAGAACTACAAAAATGGAAATTTCACCCGGTTCAACCTGAAACTATCATTTTTTGTTAATTATCAACATAAGGACAACAAATCATGTTTGTGAAGATTTCAGGAACAGGTAAGAGTCTGGAAATGAATTTGTATCAAACAGTGTATTGTCAAAAAGCCTTGCAACATGAGAGAGGTACCCCAGGGCAGATGCCATGGGCCTGCCTTCTTTTGCCCATTGACCTCCCCACCCCAGGGCTGTGGTGGTAACATTTCAAGATGAAAGAGGGGGTGTGTTCCTGGTTCCCTGAAGCAGCTGAATCGGGAAGAAGAGCCTTCAGTTCTGCCTGTTGTGCCAGCCCAGGCCGTCATTGCACAGGCTGTTTTTAGAAAAGAGGTTGAAGTACTATCAACCTCAGGACAGAGACAAGTCCTCCTGAAGGTGTGCAGGCATTTGAGAGAGATAACTTTAACCTGGCCTCTCAGAGCTCTGCACCGGATTCTAATCCACAAAATGAATTTTGGTTTAGACTTTGCAAGTCTTACTGAGGACATGTGGCTCTTATCCAACTTTTATGGTTGACTTAAGGCATCAACCACAACAATAATATTAATGGCTGATTTTCCATGTGCATTCTATAGGCACAATGTTAAGCTCTTAAATGAAAAATCTAGATGTTGGGGAAGAGACTCTACTGAGGTCTTAAGGCCAATGACACCTGTTCCAAACTGCCTCATATCAGAGAAGGAGTACGGCAAAATTGGAGATGGCTCGGTCCCATCCTCTGTAGCAAATTGATCCCAGTCATTTCCTTAACTTTTACAATAACACATCCCCACGGTTTATGTGACTAGACTGCGTAACCCTATTTTAAGCATTACATTGGGATTTTACTGTATTTTTATTTCCATTTAATTATTTTTGTTTTTTGTTTTTCTTCTTACACAGAGGTCCCTTAGCTGCTAAGAGGAGTGGTAACTGACAAGGCAAGACTTGGACATTCCTGGTCCTCTAGTTCTAATCCCATCAGGTTTAAAAATGGACTTTTTTGTGCATGAAGGCCTCTGATCGCCTCTTTTGCAAGGACTTAATTTAATGGGTGGTCTTGGTTCAGCCTAAGGTAATCAATAACCAGCCATACCTCTGCAGTATAAATGGCTTGAAAAGAGTGGCATATTTGCAATTCATGATAACAGCATTTAATTTGAGGCCTAGGCATTTCGTCTTGAAAACAAATGTTGCCGACACCAGAAGATACTGGTGGAAATTTGTACGATTCGAGAATGGCATGTTGGGAATCTGATTTTGCAAACTTTCCATCCTAAATCTCTTCCCTCATAACTGCCACCATTCTGATTTCTGGACCATTCCATTCTATAGGAATTAACTGACATCTGAAAGGTGACTCACATTTTAATGTTGGGTATTTTCAGAAACATTTGACAAGTAAGGGATAGTCCTAGAAACAAGTTCTTTCATTTTCATTGAAATAAATATTATCTTCACTATACAGAAAGGAAACTGAAGGTTCCAGGATATGTAAATTTCCTGAGGGCTTACAGCTCTACCACTTTCTAGACGTATGTCTGTTGAGTGTTTTTACCATCTTATCCTTAATGTCTAACAAAGAGGCAACACAAAGTAAACACTCAATATTTGCTGGATAAATTAATATAATCACTGAGAGGGCTGGCAGACTGGGAAGAGAAAAATCCTGAGAGACCCCAGTCTGGCCTCTACTCTCCTCTGGAGAGTGAAACTTATTAATATCTAACTAGCTGTCTCTGTTCAGGGACTGGCACCTTGAAGGGTCAGGGAAATGGGCGTTCTTTCTAGACCAGCAGTGAAGCTTGGAGGTTAACCCTTTGCCCACAAATTCTTTCCTTGACAAAAAGGTATGTTTTGTCTTTTTCTCTTTTCCCTTCTATCTGTGGGGTTACAGTCAGAAGGGGTCAGACGGTATCTCCATGAATCTCTAGTAATGGCCTTATTTGTCCCTGAACTCCTCCAGTGTTTATCTTCTGTGGCAGGGCAGTAATGAGGTAACATTTCCACTCAGAAAATTCCCCCTTGTGCCCTCGACAGCAGAAGGGCTCACTCCACTTCTTAGGAAAGTGGCCACCTGGGTGTTGACAATCTTCTGCTATTCACCAGTGAGCTTAGACATAATCTTTCATTACACAAACAAATAAAAACTTGTGTTATTTGCCCAGAAACATGCCAGTGCATGTGTTGCTTCCATGGTAGCCATGCTGCTGAGGACACTCAGTAACGTGACTCCCCCTACCCCGGGAGTCACGGCTCATTATACTGTCTCCAGGGACCTCTTACCCTGAGCAAAGCATAATGGAATGACAGCTCTATAGCCTCTTAGCATGAGGGAGATTCCATTTGATTCATAGTTTTCCTGGAGGGCTGAGGGGCCAAGAGGGCACAGGGTTAATTCACTTGCCCAGCTTAGGTTCAAATCCCTCTACACACAGAAATGGACTGGATGGGTGGCAGTCGATTTAGCATTTTAACAGACAGCTGCCTACCCCACCAAAGCCTCATGGCTTCACAGGGTGCATGTCTGGAGCTGAAGAGAGCAAGGTGGTACTGGAAGGTTAAAACAATGGAAATACCCCATAGCTGAACTGTGCTCCTGGATTAATGGACTTTTGAAAAATCATTCTTTCAAGGAGCTCTTTGCTCCTGAAGAGAAAGGAAACATATCATTCCACAAAGCAAAGGAACTTCAGAAATCCAGCAACTCAATCACATTGGAAGGCCCAGTCCATCCAAGTACAAACTGACCTGGCTCAAGATCCAGCTCTTTATGATACAAATTCTGTTATAGCATTAAAAGGGAGATGCCCTCTACTTCTCTGAACCTGGTTGTGTCGGGCTTTGAATACAGTTGAGGGGTGTGTGTGTGTGTGTGTGTGTGTGTAATGAAAAAGATTCTATACCAGAAAAAAATAATCAGGCCATGTGGGTATCACCGTACTGAAGGCAGAGGAGCCTTATGGTTACAAACTGAGTGTTAGAACCAGACTGCCTGGTGTAATTCCTGCCTCTGCCACTTACTGAGTGAATTTGAGCACATCTATAAGCATTTCTGTCCTTTGGGCCCCTCAGTTGTAGAAGAAAGGTTAATAGCCTTTCCTAATCAATGGGTTATTGTGGGATTAAATTAGTTAATACGGGTAAAGTGTTTAGCATATGGCGGGCATGTAATGGGGACACAAAATGTTAGCTACTATTGATGGCAGTTTGGTACAATCATATGTGTGTATATGTATAAAGAAGACAGAAATTAGGAGAAAGTAAGGACCCATGTGTGCCTTGGGCTTACTTTCCTTCAGTCTCATTTCTTGACTCTTTTGGCCCCTTTTTGTTCCTGTCATCCCACCCCACCCCACTCCCCCACACACCTCCACCACTACCACCAACTGTATGTCAAGAACAAAATCTGCCTAGAAGAAAGCATATTTCTAATTGAATTTTTAAAAGATTTGGTGTTCGGTTTGGCTTAATTTTCCTCAGGAAGCTCTGAGCACTGTTCAAGATTGGTTCTGATTCTGAGATTCCCATTTTTTTTCAACGTTTATTTATTTATTTATTTATTTTGGGGGGGGGGGGAACAGAGAGAGACAGAGCATGAACGGGGGAGGGGCAGAGAGAGAAGGAGACACAAAATCAGAAACAGGCTCCAGGCTCTGAGCCATCAGCCCAGAGCCTGACGCGGGGCTCGAACTCCCGGACCGCGAGATCGTGACCTGGCTGAAGTCGGATGCTTAACCGACTGCGCCACCCAGGCGCCCCGAGATTCCCATTTTTATATAGCTCAGAGCTCTAATGCAAACAGTCCTGGAATAAGTCATCCAGTGGATACAAGAAATAACTCAAGAATGATTTGAAAGCTCTTAAAGAATGATGAAAGTATTTCTTAGGCTCTGGAGAAGATCACATTTTGCCGTTCCCTCTGGAATTTCCAGTTGGCAGGAAGACTGCCCCACCCCATCCCACCACCACCCCTGAATACCATGAATGGAAACCTAAAACAGAATCTTCTGCTGGAAAAGTCCTGAAAGATCTCATTCTTCCCATGTTTTCAGACCTGAATTATCTTAAACAAACAGGGAGTGGTCAGCCAATCATCTCTTTGTTTTATAGCGGGGAAAACTGGAGCTCAGAGAAGCTGGCGAACTTGTCTGAAGTCATTCAGTCCACTTAGGCAGGCCCAGGACCCCAGACTGAAATCCAGCCCTCTGCTTACACTCTGCAACTCTCGATCTCTGCTGACCACTTCACTGTAGACCAAGCTTCCTCCAGAGGGTCTTATCAAAACCAGTCCTCTGACTAGTTAGCACATTTACTCTCATTTTGTTCTGAAAGGAAAGACCATGGAGTTTCCACTCTCAGAGTCATCAGTGAGGCGTACTCACCCATTACTCATGGTCATTGCTCTCCACAGGACACTTCAGTTCACCTATGATGGATATTGCTCTAAAAGCACTATGGCTGGAAGGTATGGGAGTATGATACAAGACCCATGCTGTGTCCCAGGACTCAGAGATCCCAAGAATGCTGGAACCATGGAGGGAAGTGTAAACTCCCATGTAGGGCTGAACAAAGCCTAGGAAATCCTGAGACTGTACATGGGCAAGACCAAAAAGGATCCATAGCCTTTATGGACCCATTTTAGGATCCACTTTAAGAAGGATGGTGTGGTTGGGGCGCCTGGGTGGCTTAGTCGGTTGAGAGTCTGACTTCGGCTCAGGTCATGATCTCAGGGTCTGTGAGTTCGAGCCCTGCATTGGGCTCTATGCTGACAGCTTGCTCAGAGCCTGGAGCCTGCTTCAGATTCTGTGTCTCCCTCTCTCTCTGCCTCTCCCCCACTCATGCTCTGCCTCTCTCTCTCTCTCTCATCAAAAATAAACAGTAAAAAAAAATTAAAAAAAAAAAAAGGATGGTGTGGCATAGTGGAAGGGGAGAAGAAGTCCCAGCTCTGTCACCAGTTAACAATATAACCTGGGTTCCCCTCTCCATGTCTCTGAGTCTGAGTTTCCCCTCTGCAAAGTGAAAGACTGGATGACTTCTGAGTCCTCTTCCAGCTGTAAGGGGCTCCTTTATGAACCTAAAGGTATATTTCTGAATGACTAAGGACCTAGATCTTAACATCAGACTTGGGTTCAAATCCTACCACCACCACTGTGTGGCCTAAGCATCCATTTTTAGCATCTATAATACAGATGATGTATTCATGTAACTTTGAAGTTATCATGGAGATTCAGTGGCATAATACCTGAACAGTATTCAGCATGGAGATTAATAAATGTCAGCAGCTGCTCCATTTACCAGCCCCTCCTTCATCATCCAGAACAAAGGCTTGAAGTCCAGTTAGATCACTCTTGTTGTAAGCTAAGTGTCCACAGCCTTCCTATAAATCTTGTAGGAGTGGCAATAGAGTGATGTGATTTTGTCACCACTGGAAAAAAGCACAACACTCTACTTTTCATTCTAGGTTGGATTTGTTGAAGGTGGAAAAAGTTGGATAGCTCATTGATTGGCTTTGGTTTGAATCCCTTACTTCATCCCTTGCTCAGTGAGTTCCAATTTAGATGGATCCTCCAGTTTGTGGACTTAGCCTGAAAATCCCAGAGTTCTGTCCAATTAATGCTGAATGGCATTTCCTTACAAGACTCCTGGTACCTGGAAATGTCATTAAAGAAGCACAGAGCTAGGTAAGGACCAGATAAAGGGAAGCATCTCCTTGCCTGTACATCAACACCATTCAACGCGTTGTTACAACAACGACGGAAGCTGTCTGATGATATCATCGGTGGCAACTGGTCAGTGAAAATGTTTTTTAATTGTGACTTGAATGTGTTTATCAACCTTGCTTTGTGACATCGAAAAGACAGCGACAGAAACACAGGGAGCCACAGTCCTCCGGGGAAAACATTAGTCATCTGTGAGTGCACAGGCCTTGGCAGATGGTCAGCTCTTTTCCTGAAGTCAGACTTCCCAAGCCACTGCACAGCGTCACCGCCAGAAACGAAGAGTGTTATCTTGACATTAAACATCTTTATAATAAAATTACTAATTGGTGACTAATACCACAGGCTTTGAGCTGAAGAAACAGATCTCATAGAAGCTGTGAAGTGGCTGACTGACTGCATATTCCATAATTAAAAACCACTCTGAAAAGTCCACCTGTCCCACACCATGGTCTTTTTAGATTCTCCAGGTGATCCTGAGAGAGCTGAATAGCCTGAAGAGCTATTTTTAAATATTCAGATACATCATAATATCACAGTAGTTGCATTCCTATTTTTTAACATCTTTAATTATACTATGTTGCATTACAGTTTCCAGGATCCCCGCACCCCCCTCATATTTGGCAACTCCACAGCATCTGTCAAAACAAATTAGCACTTTGGGTGGTAGAAATATATTTTTTATGAAAGCAGCGAATGTGTCAGTGTTGGACAGAAGCTTAAACCTGATTTATTGGTTTGTTTTCTTGGGTTTCAGACCCAACAGGCAGAAGCTTTTGAAAGAATTTTCCATTCGCATCACTGGTGCACTTGCAAAATACGTAAAATGCATTCAAATTCCACCAGAAAGAGCCACTAATTATGATATGTATTTGCATATGTTTAATCACATACATCTTATTTCATTTTGCTATTTCTGCAGGGCCCCTCGCTTCAGGGAGGGGGTCCTTGGTGCTGGTACTACGTGGGCTCAGCAAAGTTCTCTCTAGCGAGCATTCCACTGCCGCACTGTTAGTTTTTTGTGTTATCTTTTCCAATGAAATTTGAAATTTACAATTTTTAAATGATGTGTGTGAAATTATATGACTCTATTATGTCATAATATTATACATCCCAAAATATTGGTAAAGGGTTCTCCCCCTTCATCACCTCCCCCCCAACTAGAGATCAGAGCATTACTGAGAAAATAATGATTAACCTTTAAAATCAGATTGGCATTTCTTTTTTCTCCAAATCTAGAATTAATACGCATTTTTTAATCATTAGTGTAATGTTCAGGATGATACTTTTGTTCTTTTGCCTGTTGAACTGTTACGGCTGCTAGTAACCCTTCAAATTGTTTGCTTCATTCAAGCATTCTTTCCTGAATAATTCATTAGGCATTATTATCCAAGCGTGGAACCCCTCATTTAGCACTGCTGATCTTTTCCTTATGTGTAGCTGACAGGCAATCAAAGTTTTTATCAGTGCAGAAAATTTGCAATTCAGAAATGTAGTTGCAGCAATTAGTAGCTATCAGGTAGCATTGGAAGGACAGCTTCATAAAAAGACAGAGTTGAATGAGCTCCACTGATGTTAGCACAAAAGTAATGGGTAAAACTAACCAGCTGTTTCTAAATTTACCAAATGGAACATTCCCTTCTTCTCAGAGTGGAGGCTTTAATTAACTTGGAGTTCTGTGTGGCTTCCCAGAGGGGGAAGGGAGTGGGTTAGGGTCCTTCCTTTACTTGGGGAAGGGGGAGCTCTCCGCCCACTGGGTACCAACGAGAGGGAGCTCTGAGCTTCCCTCTCCTACAGTCCTGGAGGCAAAGGGTGCAAGTGAGTGGCACTTTGGCCAGAAAGATTCCAGAGGGGAAACGCCTGAGATGCCAGCTGGGCTCCCCCTTTTGGCATCTCAGATGGGATAGTTCTGGATGCTGCAATTTCGTCCTGCTCTTTAACTCCTGCCCTTCACCCATGCGCTGGCCCCAGGTCCCAAACTGACGCTGAGGCAAAAGGGCTGGTCTGGGACTCATTCCTTCCTTTGCTGGCTAACATATTCATTCTTTTGTTCAGTCTTTCATTTCTTAGTTCATTTTGATCCATTCATTTGTACATACATTTGTTAGATCATTTATCCATTAACTTGTGCATTCTAACATTTATTGAAACCTCAGCGGAATGCAAACTTGAACCCACCCATGGGGCTCCCGGTTCTGTGTGCGGGACTCCTAGGACCCTAGCCCCAATCTGTCCATCAGAACCTGCTCTCGGGTCCGAGAAGCCCATTCATGCAAGGGGTCAAGTGCAACCCCTCTGGGAGGGGCAGTTGCTTGGTAACACATTTGTGGCATCGGCCTGTGGGGGAGACTTTGCAGGGTCTCTGACACCCCAGCCCGGGAGTAGCCTCTGCTCCATATCCACTTGAGGCTACTGCAGCCAGGAGCCCATCCCAGGAATGGTGGGGGATGCTGAGGAAGGAGCCGGGTCTTGTCTATTCTCTACCTACTACTCCAGGAAGGCCAAGGTGCCAGCCGGGTACTCAGTGGCCACCCCAGAGCCAGTGATGGAGAACTCAGGCTGTGGAATACAATCCACTGAGGGCCCTGATGGGATAACCAGACAGCCCGTGGCTGCCCAGACCCAGACCTCCATGTCTTGTCTCAACTTTGTTTCCAACTTTGGCTGTATTACAAGAATAGAATAGCACAGTACCTCATAGCTCTGACTTGGAGTTCAGCAGACCTGGGTTCACGTTCCATCTTTGCCACTTGTAAGCTGTTATGTGCCCCTTGAGCCTTAATTTTCTCATCTTGTAGAATGGAATATTGCTGCCTCCCTCATGGGCTCATTGTGAGAATTAAATGCAAGAAAGAGTGTAAAGTGCCTGGCATCATTAAGTATGAGGTAGGTGTCCAGTCAAGATGTCATTATTATCACTACATTGTGACTTTTGTGGTGGTGAGAGCACAGATGTAAGCCAGAGAGTTGGGTTCTATGTCTTGTTTTCTCAGTAAACTTGGGCAAAGGACTTATCTTCTGTATCTCAGTTTCCTCTTCTGTCAAATGGGAATACTAGTAGTACTACCTCATAGAACTGTCCTAAAGATTAACTAGGTTAATATGTATAAAAGTCTTAGAACAGTGCCTAGCACGATAAGTGCTACATAAGTGTTCGTCGGTGTTTTGTTTTGTTTTGTTTTGTTTAATTTTTGTGTCTTCAGGGGTCACAGTGCCTAGTTAGTATCAAGCTTTTAATAAATATTTGCTGAACAAATGAATGAAAGTCCCTAGGCATCATACTTCCCAACCCCTTCATTTGATAGATAAAAACCATAAGGCCCAAAGTGACTTGAGTAAGGTTAGTGAAAAGAGAATGACCAGATTCCAAATCTCTGGACTCCTAGGCCATTGCCCTCCCCACACTCACGTTGGAGAGTGTCTCATTCTTGACCTTAGATGACTTTGCCAAGAAAGTCTCCAGTCCCCTGTGCCCACCGCCCCTGCTCTGGCCAGAATCTGTCCTCTCTGGTTTTTTTTTTTTTTTATTTTTTTTTTTTAACGTTTATTTATTTTTGAGACAGAGAGAGACAGAGCATGAACCGGGGGGAGGGGCAGAGAGAGAGGGAGACACAGAATCGGAAGCAGGCTCCAGGTTCTGAGCCATCAGCCCAGAGCCAGATGCGGGGCTCGAACCCGCGGACCGCGAGATCGTGACCTGAGCTGAAGTCGGACACTTAACCGACTGAGCCACCCAGGCGCCCCTGTCCTTTCTGTTTTACAGGAAGCCAGGCTGCATGGAGGGACTGGGAGAACACTAAACCGGGTCTGGTTTCTGAACCTGCCTCCCAAGAACAAGACTGCAGGACAGATAAGCCTTGCTTTCCTTCTAGCACAGCACACAGTAAGCTCATGGGTCTGGCTTCCCTATAGTGTCCAGACAGATCTATTGTTGGGGATGAGCAGAAGGAGCTGTTCCAGAGGATGCCACAAGCCACGCCCAGACAGCCATGTGACCTTGACCACCTTGTATTGTCCGCATCTTACCCAAGACGATTTCAGTCTCATGAAAATAATGCTTCTGTATATTTCAATAGAGTTTTGCACTTTCACATGCGTTGCCATATTTTATTTCTCGACACAAAGGAAGTTAGTTGTTCGAGGATGTACAATGAGCTGTCAAGAACCAATCTTGCATCTCCAGGTCTAGTGCACTTTCTAGCACACCCTACACCTCTTCCAAAGGGGATACCCCCTTTGAAATTTGGGGAACCAAGGCCAAGAAGTATTTTTTTTATAAAAAGACTTCCAGAATGTCATGCCACCATTAGAATAGATCTGTATGTATTGCCATAGAGAGATGCCCATTGTTCAGTGAAAAAAGCAGGTTACAGAATATGTGTAATATAATTGCATTTAAAACATATGTGTGTTCCAGGGCATCTGGGTGGCTCAGTCAGTTACGCATCCGACTCTTCATCTCAGCTCAGATCTTGATCTCGGGGTCGTGAGTTCAAGCCTCGAGTTGGGCCTCGTTCTGGGTGTGAAGCCTACTTAAAATGCACACACACACACACACACACACACACTAAAATTATGCAAAAACATACGTGTGTTTAAAGAGTCTATTTAACAAATGACTAATGATGATTATTTCTGGGAACATGAGATAGTGGGAAAAGTTTTGCTTTGACTTTGGTTCATACTTCTGTATTGCTTGCCTTTTTTAAATTTTTTAATTTTTTTGACACGGAACATGAATCGCTTTATAATCAACAGAAATGATGAAGATGTATTTCTGGAGAGGATACTAGATGTCCACACCCTAACTGCCCAAGAAGGCCTGAAAAAATAAGGTTGCCTTTCATAGTGACTTGGTAAGCTTTGGTTGAGTTCCAGGGACGTCAGGCGAAGGCTGGAGAGAAAGGAGAGGAACTGGGGATGGATGGGGTGGGCAGGCTTCCTGCTTCAGGAGTAGATGTGAATGGGGAGGGGACAGAGCTGGGCACCACACAGAGGAGCCCCTCCCTGACAGAGTGAGAAGTGCCCAGCGAATGCTCATGTCCACAGAAGGTCCCCAGGCCTGGCTTGGCACATCTTCTCTTCCAACTCCTTCTCTCTGGGCAGAAAGAGGGCAGGGGCACGGCTGGCATTCAGGGAAGAGACGATGGAGACAGTCCAAGAACAGGAGTTAAGTGACGGGACGCAAGAAGTGCTGGAGCCTGGAGGTCGACGAGCAACCCCCCTGGAGGACAGTTTGGCACTTTTTCACTGTATGCAAACCCATCATACCCCAGGTCGTATGAACTATTTTTGTCTCCAGCTTATGACAATGTATTAAAAAAAGAAAAAAGGTTTATGGAAAGAAAAAAAATCATAACCTTTGACCCAGCATTATGGTTTCTAACAGCTTGTCCTACATAAATACTCGGAAAAGTGTACAAACACGTGTACATTCCAGGATGTTGACTGAAACAGAATAACAGGTTACACACACGTCACGTCTTACATGCTAGGAACTTTACATATATTGATTCATTTAATCCTTGCAATAATCCTAAGAAGTAGGCGCTATTATTATTATTCCCATTTTTGAGATGAGGAAACTGAGGCACAGAGAAGTTAAGTTACTTGTCCAACATCACAGAGCTATTAAGGGCTAGAGCTGGAGTTTGAGCCTAAGGAGCCAGGCTTCAGGGTCTGCACTCATGATCACAGTGCTGTACAGCCTCTCACTGTTGGCACTTTTTTTAATTAAAAAAAAAAAGCTCTGGAAATCAACTAAGTGTCCACCAATAGTGAATTGTTTAAATTACAGTTCATTCATACAATGGAATATTATGTGACTATGAAAAAGGATTGCGGTCAATTTATAGGTGGTGACATGAAAAGAGTTCCAAGATACACAAGTAAGTGAAATAAAGTGTGCAGTGTATGTATATATAATCTTATTTGTCTAATAAGCAAGATGACATGAATACATTTGCACAGAATTTTCTGGCTGTACCCAGAAAGAAGTGTGACTACAGTTACCTATGAGATGTAGGAGGAAGGAAGAGGCAACTAGGGGAGTCTTATGCTTCAATGTTTGCTTTCTTTTTTATTTTATTTTTTTTTAACGTTTATTTATTTTTGAGACAGAGAGAGACAGAGCATGAATGGGGGAGGGTCAGAGAGAGAGGGAGACACAGACTCTGAAACAGGCTGCAGGTTCCAAGGGGTCAGCACAGAGCCCGACGCGGGGCTTGAACTCACGGACCGCGAGATTGCGACCTGAGCCAAAGTCGGACGCTTAACCGACTGAGCCACCCAGGCGCCCCTAATGTTTACCTTTCTGCACCATTTGAGTATTTTTACTCTGAAGAGATGTTACTTTTGTGATAAAAATAAAATGAAGACTACTTCACACGCACAAGAATGGCTGCTATAACAAATAATAACAAGTGTTGGAGAGGACATGGAGAAATTAGAACACTGGTGTGCTGATAGTGGGAATATAAAATGGTGCAGCCACTATTGAAAACAGCATGGCAGTTCCTCAAAAAATTAAAAATAGAATTACCAGATGATCTGGCAATTCCATACATGCCCAAAAGAACTAAAGGCAAGATGTCAAAGAAATGCTTGTACGCCTACATTCATAGCAGCATCAGTCACATAATCAAAAGGTGGAAGCAATCCAAGCGTCCATAGACAGATGAATGGATGCAATCAAGGTGATGTATACACACAATGGAATATGATTTGATCTTAAAAAATGAGGGATTCTTGGGGCGCCTGGATGGCTCAGTCGGTTAAGCGTCCGACTTCAGCTCAGGTCACAATCTCACGGTCAGTGAGTTCGAGCCTCACGTCGGGCTCTGGGCTGATGGCCCAGAGCCTGGAGCCTGCTTCCGATTCTGTGTCTCCCTCTCTGCTCCTCCCCTGTTCATGCTCTGTCTCTCTCTGTCCCAAAAATAAATAAACGTTAAAAAAATTTTTTTTTTAAATGAGGGATTCTTTACACGTGCTTCAACATGGATGAACCTTGAGGACATTATCTAAGCAAAATAAGACAGTCATAAAAAAGACAAATACGATATGATTCCACTCATATTCGGTACCCAGAGCAGTATGATTCCTAGAGACAGAAAGTAGAATGGTGGTTGCCAAGGGCTGGGAGAGGAGAGAGAAATGGGGAGTTGTGTTTTTTTTTTTAATTTTTTTTTAACGTTTATTTATTTTTGAGACAGGGAGAGACAGAGCATGAACAGGGGAGGGTCAGAGAGAGGGAGACACAGAATATGAAGCAGGCTCCAGGCTCTGAGCTGTCAGCACAGAGCCCGACACGGGGCTAGAACTCATGGACTGCGAGATCATGACCTGAGCCGCCTAACGGACTGAGCCACCCAGGTGCCCCAAATGGGGAGTTGTTTAACGAACATAAAGTTCCAGCTTTGCAAGATAAAGGAGTTCTGGAGATGGGGTGCACGACAATGTGAATACAGTTGACACTCCTGAACTATACGCTTAGAAGTGGGTAAAATGGTGCATTTTATGGTATGTGTATTTTGCCACAATTAAAAAACCAGGCGGGGGGGCGGGCATGGCGCCTGGGTTGCTCAGTCAGTTAAGCGTCCGACTCTTGGTTTAGGCTCAGGTCATATTCTCACAGTTTCTGGGATGGAGCCCCATGTCAGGCTCCGTGCTGACGATGCAGAGCCTGCTTGAGATTCTTTCTCTCTCCTTCTCTCTCTGCCCCTCTCCCATTTGTACTTTCTTTCTCTCTTGAAATAAATAAATAAACTTTAAAAAAATAGGGATGTTTTTGTTTGGAAGAGAAACAAAACTGCTATTTCCTAAGTGCTTAATTGCACCCGCTGGGGCCCTCTCGCTTTCTCTCACCCACTCTTCAGAAAACACTACAGAAAGAGACAGAAACAGAGAGTCTGAGTTTCAGTTATAGAAGCAACCATTTCTCTTTGTAGAGCACTTTCTAGTTTATGGCACTCTCCTCATTTGCTGTCCTGTGAGGAGGGCAAGGTGGGCTTTCTGTCCTTCCAGTTCTGTGGATGGGGAAACTGAGGAGAGACTTGTTCCATGTCCCATGTCTCTGGCTCTGAATTCACAAGGGCTGGCCTCCATAAACCCTGGGAAGCATAGACAACTGAGCAGGGAAGGACTGGAGGCCCTGAAGGGCGTGTGGTCCCAGACACTGCTGGATGGAAGCAGGGCTCCTAGATGGCAGTAATCGTTCCCATCCCTTGAATTGCACAGACCAGAGAAATCCCCTCCTTCTCAAGAAATTCTTGGACCTTGGCTTACTGAGGTATCAGAGTTTAGGTTGATGGGGGGAGGGGGAGAGGGGAAAGTGGGTGATGGGCATTGAGGAGGGCACCTGTTGGGATGAGCACAGGGGGTCGTATGGAAACCAATTTGACAATAAATTATATTTAATTAAAAAAAACAAAGTTTATATTTGCCAAATAATGTTAGAAATGAAAAAAAAACCATTTTAATACCAAAAGAATAGTCATTTAAATGGAATAAATTTAGTTTTCTTAAAAAGAATTACTGTATTTTCTTATCTTTTCACATTTCATGCAGCCTGGAGAAAAGACTAGCATCTATCTGCCAGCATTTGAGAACTTCTGATCAATGCTAGTTGTGACGTTATTCACAGTATTTGTTATTGATAAAGATTAGAGCAACAACATGTGTGAATGAATGGTAAACAATTTTGAGCAGATTCAAGGTTATCACATGTGCTGGGCAAAATAATACCACCACCCTCCCCCCACCACCAAGATGTCCACATTGGAATTCCCAGAACCTCGGAACATGTTCCATCCCATGCCAAGGGGGAACTAAGGTTGCAAATGGAATTAAGGTTGCTAATCACCTGATCTTAAAACAGAGAAGCTCCCCTGCATTATTGGAGTGAGTCCAGCATCTTAACAAGGAGTCTTAAACGAGGAAGAGGTAGGTAGAAGAGCTAGAATCCAAGAGATCGTATGGTGGAAAAGACTCAACCGACCGTTGTGGGCTTTGAGGATGGAAGGTGGCCAAGCCAAGGAACCAGGAAGCCTTTAAAAGACAGGGAATGTTTCTCCCATAGAGCATCTAGAAAGAACACAGACCTGCCAAGATCCTGTTTTTTATGCACTGACACCCATTTTGGACTTCTGCCCACGAGAACTGTAAGATAAATTTGTGTTGTTTTAAGCCACTTAGTTGGTGATAGTTTGTTACAGCAGCCATAGAAAATGAAAACAGATTTCATGCAGTCTGGAGAAAAGTGTGGCACCCACCTGCATTAGGGGACTTCTGATCCATATCTGTTATAAGTTTGTTCTCAATTTGATACTCAGGATGGCTAAAACAATAGGTGTGAATGGGTTTTAAGCAATTTTGAGCCATTCCAAGGTTACCCCTACGAAAACGTTCTTTTTTTTTTAACTGACCCAATAATCTTTATTTTGTTTATTAAGTTTTTTATTTTAATTCCATTATAGTTAAAATACAGTGTTATATTTGTTTCAGGTGTATGGTGATTCGACCTAGAGAGTAGAAATGTTACTTTCTTTTTTTTTTTAATGTTTATTTATTTATTTTGAGAGAGACAGTGGGGGAGGGGCAGAGAGAGAGGGAGAGAGAGAATCCTAAGCAGGCTCCACACTGTCAGCAAAGAGCCCAGTGTGGGGTTCGATTCCATGAACCATGAGATCATGACCTGAGCCGAAGCCAGGAGTCAGACACTCAATGGCCTGAGCCACCCAGTTGCCCCGAAATGTTATTTTCTAAATTGCTTCCCTGAGTGGGAGGGAGAGAGGGTGGGATTACAGTTAAGGCTGAAATCATGCATTAGTCACAGCCGCTTTGCTTTGCTTTTTAATTGAGTACTTACTTTGTGCTGAGCACTGTCCTCAGTGTTTTATGTACATAGTCACATTTACTCACCCACCCCTACAAAACTTCAAGGTAAATATTACTAATATTGCTGGTTTGCAAACTCAGGAAGTTAAATCACTTGCTCGAGGTCATGCAGCTGGTGAGAGATGGAACCAGGCTCTGGACGTGTCATTTATGTGACACTGGTTTTACTCATGGCTGTGTGTCGGGCATCCTCATGCCATTGGTCAGGTGCGTTGTCATACCAGGAGAAGGTGGAGGACTTTGGGTAGCACTACTGTACTCACTGGGCCACCGTACCCTGCCAGTCTTCTCCCAATTTACAAATCCAAGATAAACATATTGATCATTTCAATGGAAAGACACTTCTCAATTTAACTGTTCCTCTGATACATTTTTCTTAAACTTTTGTTACATGGCTACTATTGATGGAGAGTCTACAATACTCCAAGCACTAGCTGAAATAAAACATATCATTTTTTATCGTTCAGTCCTGACACCAGTATTACGAGTCTCTTCTACACACAAGGAAACTGAGGCACAGAGACGTGAAGTAATTAGTTCAAAGCCCAACAGCTAATAAATGGCAGAATATAGTCGGGGCTATCTATGACTCCGCAGCCAGATGTAGTCCCAAATTGTATATTTAATCCTCTAAATTTAAAACATTGATGGTTCATGGTTTTCTGCAAAAATCCTCATGACTCGAGCTCAGGTGCTTGGGCACCAGTTGGAAGATTTGGGATTTGCTCTCTTGGTCACCTGCTGTTCCCCACAAGCAGACTGCTTAACAGCCTGAGGTCTCCACTCTCTTCCCAGGCCCCTGGCGGCTATTATCTTGACGCTTCAGAGGTTTAAAACGAATCAGGGATTGGTTAACAAAACATTCTAAAGCAGGTGAGTCACGGCTAAGTCTTGCCCACAGGAGGAAGCCAAGTGCAAAGTCTAAGGAGATTCGAAGGCATTTCCCTGTCTCTTCTGCCTTCCTCAGCCTGAAAACTGGCTGCGCTCCCCAAATGCACGCGTAGTGGCAAAGTCACGGCTATTCCAACACACTAATGGAATGGATTCTGGGAACGATAAAGGCCAGAGGATGGAGGCACTAAGAGAAGCTTTTGTGTCTCCAAGACTCCGACGCCTTTGATGAGACAGATGTTTGAGCCGGGCCCTCCTTTAGAGGGAAAATTAAACCTCATTAAACAGCAGGACGACTTCCTCAGTGGCAATGGCCGGCCCACATGCTGGTCTTCCCTGGCAGCAGACGGGCTGGGAAAGAGGTGGTCTCCTGTCATCAAGCCCCGTGCCCCCCAGGGACTCCAGAGCTGGTGTCTGTGACACGTGGTCACCTTGGAGGCTTTGATTTATGGTTGACTTTCGGAAAGGCCAGCCTCTGACCTTGGCAGCCTGTCGCCTCGCCATCTTTTCTCTAGGTTAGGAGGACCTTCTGTCAGGATCAATGAGCGTCCCACTTCTGACCCCAAAATGGAGCTTCTGAGAGACGCTTCTGGTTCAAACGAAGCAGGAAAGCTGAAAACAGAGGCTTTTCCTGATTCATCGGCATCCTAAGACTACTCTGCAGACAAACATGGGGGGAAACCCAGGACTAAAATTCGCCCGTGAGTTGAACCTCAGTGCAGCATCTGAAGACAGCATCTCCCCCAAGCCCATCTGGCTTCTCTGGATTTATTCTAAAGCATCAACTGCACAGCTGCCTGGCCAGGTTGCTTCACAAAACCAAAGACGTGGGAGTTCCCCAAGGATGACTTTCTCAAAATCTGCCAGGGAGTCTATACACAGAGTTTAGGGTGTGGGTTTGGGTGGGGCCAATTATTTCAATAAAATTACGGATTTCACCATCCTCCTTCTTGAACTGGAAACATCTACGTGGAATATATACATGAACAAGAAGTTAGAAATGCGTCTAATGGGTGGGTATGAGAAGGAAGAGATATGTATGAACTTTGGTTAATTGAGTAATATCAGCTGATAGATATTAAATGCTTATCATGGGACTGGAATGGTGCTAAGCATTTCACATGTATTGACTCTTCAATTCTTTCAAAGGAAACAGAGGTACAGAGAGGTTAACTAACTTGCCCAAGACGGCACAGCTATTCGGTGACAAAACTGAGGTTTGAACCCAGGCGGTCTGGCTCCAGAGTTCATATCCTGATCATACATGATCTTGCCTTTAAAAACTGCCTAAGAGTAAGTGAGGGAGAGAGTTGCCCCTCATAAGACAAAATCCTACTCAGGGTTCAAATTGGCTGCGTATATATACATGCCATATAAATACACACATACCTGTACATCATGAGCTGAGACTCATATAGCTCTGAAAAGCCCCCTGTTCCTATCTCCTGGGAACCGAGTGACAGGACTCACCTCCCCAACTTTTGGGCAGGCCCTGAAGCTGGGGAGACGTCGCCTCAGCCAGAGGCCTCAACCGGCCAGGCAGCTGCCGGGAGGTGGCGCTGTGTCACTTTCCTACTCCGGAGCTTTTGTTTCCTGCGGGCTGCAAGCTGGAGGTGGGGAGGCTGCTTTGAGCAGAGCCTGTCGCCAATTTCCCTGATTTGAATCTCACTCTCTTCTGTCACTTCCTTCAAATGAGCTTGGAGATGTTCGTCAGATGACAGTCTTGAAAACGAGCCAAAGCTGTTCTCTTAATCCCATCTCAGGTTGGATTTGAAAAGGGTGTTTCCAAAGGAGCAGATTTCATCTGTCAGAGTTACACTCAAACTGACCTCTTGGCACTGAAAAGGAGAGAGGAAAAACACCAACACTCAACCCCCTTGGAAGTAGCTTTGAGAGGTTTGTGAAGAAGGCTCTGGTGCTCGCTGGGCCATGGGCTCAGGCCCTGTTCACAAAGACGTACACAGACTGTCCGTCCGCAGAGCAATCTCAGGTCTGGCTGAATGCACCCCAGGGAGTCACATCTCCCCAGGCCTCTGTGGATGCGCCTGACACTGGTCCAGGGTGGCCCATCTCCTGCCATTCTCTTTGCAGGGAGCTGAGTAGTAGAGAGCCCGGGGCCCTGCTGATGTGTGCAGATCAAATGAGCCACGCCTCAAAGGAACAATCACCCAGCATGGCGATGCTCAGGGTAGGGAGGGGCCCTCTAATAACTGAGTTGTTTATCTCCCTGTGTTCTGGATGAGGAAACTGAAGCCCAGAAAGAGGAAGTGAACCACAAACTTGAAACGTGGAAAACTGCAGCTAGTTCTCAGAATGCCCCAGCCAGCATGATCTCCACTGCCTAAGATAGGGTGTTAATCCTGAGGCATAGTAGGGGGATTAGAATTTAGGACTCAGAACTGAGTCTGGATCCCAGCTCTTTGAGGTACTGTGAGGTACTATCTGTGCCACTAAACATTCCCAAGCCTCCATTTGATTTGAAAAATGGGGGCAATAATAGCATCTACATCATGGGGTTGCAGTGAAGAGTAAATGAGATAACATACACATAGAAAGATATAGGTGTCTTCATTCCTTTTTGGTTTTTGTTTTTTTAAATTTTTTAATGTTTTTGATTTTTGAGAGAGAGAGAGAGAGACAGACAAAGAGTGAGAGCAGGGGAGGGGCAGAGAGAGAGGGAGACACAGAATCTGAAGCAGGCTCCAGGCTCTGAGCTGTCAGCATAGAGCCCGATGCCAGGCTTGAACTAACTGTGAGATTGTGACCTGACCCAAAGTCAGATGCTCAGCCGACTGAACCACCCAGGTGCCCCAAGTTTATTTATTTATTTATTTTGAAAGAAACAGAGAGAGAGCATGAGCAGGGGAGGGTCAGAAAGAGAGAAGGAGAGAGGGAGAATCCCAAGCAGGCTCTACCCAAAGTGCAGAGAGCCCCTTATGGAGCTCCAGCTCACAAAATTGTGAGATCATGACCTGAGCCAAAATCAAGAGTCGGACACTTAACTGACTAAGCCACCCAGGCACCCCTCCTTTTTCGTTTTTTTTTCAACCTCAACCAGAGAGGCTGGTTTTGGATTGAGTGAGCACACAGGTATCAAACTGTGTTCCATAGTCTGCCCTCAAACCGCAAAGCTACTTTAATCTTAATTTATTAAAAAAGACAATTGTCTTTTATGTCCTTGTAGATCTGGAAACCAAGCCAACCTTAGGCATAAGCAGGTATCCACATAATATGCTGGGGCATCTAGGAAGCCTCTCTATTCCTAAATCTTTTTCTTATCTTTCTAAAACTCACCCTTTGGCAGCCACATGTCCTAAATCCTCTTAGCAAATGCTCTAATTTGGGTGCATATCCTTCTTTTGTATAGAATCAAATACTCCTATGAGTGTGATGGTGACATCAGTCACTAACACGTTAGTATGAATGTTTTCAATCAGATTGCCTTCTTGCTAATAGTATTAAGGAACTAGACATTTTTATGGGGATTGGTGAAAGGCTGGAAAATAAGGGGTGTAATTTTAGAGATGGCTCAAAAAGAAACTTGAGCAGCAAAAGATAGCATGAGAACCATAGGGATGGAGAACAGCATTTGTAAGGGTCTGTGGAAATGCCCAGCACTTGGACCCAACTCTGAGACTTTCCTAAGAAGCCATGCATTTAAACTCATCTTGACTCAGGTAAGGCATGTTCCTGGTGGTTGATTTGGAAGGAGACTTTATGGAAGCCACAGTTTGTTACTCTCTGCCAGGCTGGAAAGATGAATAAGATCCTCAAGAAGATCTCAGGCTGGAGTAGAACATAAATCATATATACACATTAGTGGTACTCTTCACATGGAAACTTCTGCCCATAATCTGAGAGGCTCTATGTGACCTGGCGCCACCTGCTCCTCTGGCCTTACCTCACGTCTTTCCACCTCTATGCTCCAGCTACACTGGCCTCTTCCTGCCCCCCCCCCGCCCCCACCTCCCCTGCCACCCCCGGCCCCGAACGTCTTTAGCTCACTCCCACTTTTGAACTTTGCAATGGCGGTTCTCTCTTCCAGGTACACTCTTCTCCCTGGTCTTCACAGGGTGGGTCCCGGCTCACCATTCAGTCTCACCTCAAAGGTCACCTTCTCACAGAAGCCTATCCTGACTCCCAAATCTAACCCCATTCTTCTCTATTGTATCACTTCTCATGAAATGTAAGCTCCATGAGAGCCAGCTACCTTCCAGCAAACTATTGTCTCTCCCACTTTGCTGCTTTTTCCCTTTGCCTAAAGTTTGCTCAAATTCCCAAGCTCTGGCTATAATTCAAGTGGAAAATATGTTGTTTCCCCTCAAACCTGACATTCTTTCCAGCTGCCATTTCTTTTTCTTTCTTCTGTTTCCAGAATCCTTTCAACGGTCCCCTTCACTGGCTTCAACTCCTCCCTCATTTCCCATTTCCACCTGAGCAGTCTACCATGGGGCTTCTGCCTTCACCCCTCAGCTGACAAGATTCGCACGAGCAGGGCTGTCCCCGATAGCCACACAGGTGATGCACAATGGAATTCCAGGGTCACCATTCCCACAGACAAGGGTGTGAATGGCTCCCCCTAGAGGTGCAGCTTGCACTGCCCGCCTGGCTGCCTTGCTCAGAAGCCACCTGAATCACCAACCATTTCCTTCTCTGAGCCTTCCATTTCCTTGATCTCTTGGTAACACAACACTGCTGATTCTCTCCTCCCTGGCTTAATGAGGTGCTAGCTGCTCCCAGTTTCCTTCCTACTTCAAATTCTCCCTCCCGGCCTCCTTTTCTAATTTTTCTTGCTGTCCCTCTCACTGACTGTGAGCATTCTCTCAGCCTCTCTTTGTCTCTACATGGCCTCCCTCAGAGATCTCTGCTCCAACTCCCATGGCATCTGCTGTCATGGTCACACAAATGTCAAGGTCACACAAATGTGTCAAGGTCACACAAATGACCTTCTCCATACCTCACAGTGCTGGCTGGACACCTCCATTTGACATGATGGCAACCCCAAAACCCAACTCTACCTAATGCCCAACCTTCCCAGGCTCTTGCACCACCTGGACCAGTATTGAGGCCATGCAGGAATGTACCAAGAAACATGGCGCTGCATGCAATCCTGGCATTCTTTACCTGACAGAATCTTTCACAGCACCTCCATAACTGGCCCCAGGCCCACTTCATGAATAAATAGTTCCTCACGCTGAAGAACAGACTGGTGAAAAGGTGAGGAAAAACACCCAGCTGAAACTGTCTCTGCTTGGAAAAAGACAGCCTGATTCCAGGGACTTCTCGGGTCACTGAGAGTATTTACCAAGGAGGGAATCTGTCCATACAGAGATTGGAAGGAGCCAGCTCTGACAGGTACAGAATAAAGATTTGGCAAGGGCAGTGAACATTTCAGAGAAGAATGGGGGGAAACCCTGACAGCAGCCTGACCCGGGAGTCAGAGCCTTCTATTTACACTTGACTTCCAGTGTGGGTGTATGACGAGAATCAGCACAAGAGAAAGAAGGGAAAGGAAGGGGTAGTTGCCTTGCACTGGCACCCACCTGTCAAGCTGTGGAGAAATGATGCTGGAGCCTAGAGATGGATCTGGGCACTGCTGCTTCTACCCTGGCTGAGGGCTGTCCATGTCCAACAGACACATGTGAGCCTTAATCTGTAGATTGGTTGCATTGCATTGGAGTGGGTGTGTTGTCTCCAGAGACAACTAGACCGTCTCAGCTGCCTTGGAGGGACTTCCTATTTTAGTGCCCTTCATGGAAGTCCAACCCAGAGTCTGCTGTGCCTTTTTTGCATTTACAGGTCTGCAGAGGAGTAAAAGGAAGCCCTGGATGCATTTTGTTTTCTTTTGTGTTTGGGGACTTGTCTGGTTTTCATTTGACCCTCTCCAGAGCTGGCACAATTTTCCGGGAGAGTTGGCCTTTTATTTCAAAGTCCTGTTTAGACTCCAAAGATTCAAGTGTTGTTCTACAGGGGTGGTTCAGGAAATACCCTACTGCATGGGGACAAATGTCCAGCTCTGACAGAGCTGCACTTTCCACAATGGCTGAACAGAACTCCTCAAAAGCCAGCTTGAAACTGGGAATCCCAGTGATGGGGAGGAAGATTTACTGGGGCAGAGGCATGTTCCATTCAAAGGACAGCCAAGTACTTACCACAGTGCTACTCAGGGCAAGGCCCATGGACATGATGAGTACAAAAACTGGGGGTACACACTGAGAGATTTTTACAACAATGGGATGTTACATGACCATGAACTCATCCAAGTCATATGGGGAATATGCATGAGCCATGAATTCATCCCATTGAACAGGGTTCATCTAGGTTTGGTGTTGGCAAAATTGGGCGGTGGCAATAGGATTGTGTATTGGTTGGAAATTTAAAAATCTGATGCATCACCACAGACAGTTCAAGAAGCATTACTTTTACCTGTTAAATTCTCTGAGAAGTACTCCCATACATGACATGTCTACCTTTGCTCAATCCAATGTTTCTCAAACGTATTTAGCTATCAACTCCTTTTGGGGTGGGAAAGGGGGCATTGCTTGTGTACCAAGGATCTGCTGTTCCTCAAAACACACTTTGAAGAAGACACTTTAGATGGTGAGGATGAGCAAGTAAATACTCCTTTGGTCCAGAATCTCCAAACATTTTGTAGCCACAGGTCCCATTTGGCTAGATGAGTCAGGGCCTCAGGTAACTACTCCATTTGGATTAACTGGAATAATTTAATGACTACTCCTGATCACTTGATATCTTGGAAGATCTTTCCTCCTGATCCCCCGGGGCCCAACTCCCACCCAGGGTGGGGCAGAAGGCACCATGAGCCCATTATCTCAAGTCTCCGGTTTTAATTAAATTACAAAATGGCACATCTGAGGTAGCAACAGCACAACAAGGCCAGGTAAGTTGGTCACCAAGGGAGAGGTATTAACTCCTTCATGCCACAAGGGGCCCATTTACTGCAACCTGGAGCTGGACCAGGGCACCTGGGATCCAAGTCAGGTAACTTCTAATTCTTGCCTCTCAGCCCCCTGTATGTTATAAACACCGACGTGCATATTATCATAAGTTTTACTAGGGATGTTGACTACTTTGAGTGGCAACACATACAGAAACTTTATTTTTCTTTCCTTGTAGTAAATAATATGCTGGTAAATGTTTTACAGCCAGCTCTCTGTTGAAGGTGAGAAAGCCCCTGTTTTATAGTGTTTGCCGATTTCTGTGGTATAAATATTCCCACCATAGCCTAGTTCAAGCTGCCCTGTCTAGTTCAACCTCACTGACCACGGAGTTGGGAAGTAATACATGCAATCATCTCTCAGGAACCAGTGCCAGCCAAGGCAGCACAGGCAAAATGCTGCTGTAAAGTCTGACTCTTCATTATATTATAGCCTGATTTTTCCAAACCATAGAATGTCTGAGCAGGAAAACATCTAGATGACCTAATCTAGTCTAAATGTCTTCATTTGACAGATGAGGCAACGGGCCCAGAGAAGTACAGTGACTTACCCAAGGAACTCAGTAGGTTAATGGCAGATGAGATTCATCCAGATCTTCTGGCTCTTTCATTCATACTATGCTTCTCTGTAAATATATGATCTTGTTTGATTCTCAAAATAGCCAAGGAAGAATTATTGTATCCATTTCAGAGAAGAGGAAACTGATGAAAGGGTAGTTTTCAGCCGAGTAGCGACATCCTCAGCAAAAATTTGCGAGTTCTCCTGAAGAAAGAAGAGGAGAAGGCATATTGAGAAATAATTAGCAGTCTCAGCCATCATGTCTGAGGAGCTGGAGCTAGAGGAAGGAGTGAGAATGGGAAGGAAGAAAAAACAAAGATATGCAGTATAAAGTCAGCCAAGCAACCTGGGGGAAAGTCAAGTGTAAGGAGAAAAATTGCAATCAGCCTGTGTTCCCTTCAAAGCCAAATACCTGTAGCACTCTAAGGAGCCTGCATAGTCTAGGAAGTTTCTGGTGATGACTGAAAAAAATTTATTTTGAATGGGATATTCAGAGGGTTTTCTTATGGCTATATGTAGGCCCATGCTTTCTGACATGTGACACCATCTTCCAGCTGTGTCGCTCAGGACTGTAAACGATAGTGCCCCAGACAAAGGGCTCAGGCCTTTAACTTCAGTTTTGTGGACTAAGTTGAAATGTAATGTTTATGTTATTGCCCCCCTCTCTTCTGGGGAGCAGCATTTGGCTTTGCATTTTCTGCCCAACTTCACCCCAACCCCGGCTGCCTCTAGCCACCTTCGGAAAGGCCATTGCTTAGGCATTGGTAAAAGGCCCGGAGAAACAGAAACCAGAGTAAGAGGACACATGCATTTCTTGAGTCTCAGCAATGGTCTTCTTTGTTACCCAACTAAAGTGACTGCACCTCTCAAGGCAGCCAACTTCCTGCTTGAATAATGAGAATCTCTATGCCTGCCTCCACCTAGGCTAACGCATAAGGACTCAGGTGAGAGTTTCCAGATGTTCTTCAATGGAAGAAAGAAAAAACGGGACTCAGCATCTCTGAGAGAGGTTTTTGGGGGGTTGATGCTGAACTGCTTAATCCTTTTAAACGCTTTGAGACTGAAGGCTCAAATTCTGGAGAACTTCTCCTTTTTCTGCTTTTGATGCTCTTGGGTTTTACCTATGGACCCAGAGCTCATGGGTCTGCTGCAAGGCAATCTGCAAGGCTGAGGTGGTCCCCAAAGAAAATAGAATCTGAATGTATGGAAAACTACGTGCGGCAGACCACAGGCCTTATGAGACCTCCTGCAAGTATTTGTGTCCGTATCTTCTCTCCCTTGCTCTGATCCTGGAGAGAACTGTGTCTGAATCATCTCTGCATTCCCTGGATCCCTTAGCACAGTGCCTGGCACATGGGAGGGGGCTGATACTTTGGGATAGATCAGTGGCCGCTTTAACTCTGCCCTGAGGTCTGATCTTACCTTTTAAGTTTCTTGACTATGTTGCTTCTGTGCCCCTGGAAAACAATGACAGTTAAGAAATCCACTCCCCTGCACCCTGCTTTTGTGTTCCAGTAAATGGCTCACTGCACGTGACTTAGATAGGATTCACAGATGACCCCCTTGTTAACCTGCGACAAGGTCAGACTCCCACCCTTCACATCCATGCTTTGTCTCATACATGATTAGTTGAACTGTCCCCACTGACCAGTCTGGATAAAATGCCTGCCAACTTGACCTCGCCAATTTAATCAGGCTTCTCTTCTTCCTCCAGGTCCCTGAACTTTGGCCCACACTCGAGAATTCAAAAATGGAACAACTCTTCCTTAATTTAAGGATCTGCCAGAGAACCGGCTGACCTCAGGGAAAAACATTCCCTGAACAACTGTCCCATAACACAACCCTCTCACCCCATTCCCCTGCACTGTGTTCTTTCTGGCTTTATTTCTTCCTATAAAAGCAAATTCTTTTCTACCTGACTATGGGGACACTTATTAACCCCATGGTCAGAGCAACCTGTGTATGGCAGTAATCAGCCTCCCCTTATTGCAATAGTCTCTTCGATTAATGTCTCTCCCTACCCGAGTCCAGATTTGTTTTCCTTTGACATCCTCCTTGCCCTCTGCTTCAGTGCCCTGGGCACTCTGATCTTGACCTTGGCCTTGCGGCTCTCTCCCCACTTTCAATCTCTGCCCCTCTCCACAGCAGTGTTATTATTCAGGACTTGTCACTGCATATATTTTCTTCTCCACAATTTCAAAAGTCAGAGTGCTTTCTGACAATGCTTAACAGAAGACTCAATTCAGAATAATTCATAATAATTGTTCGACAAACAATACCTTAAACAATAAAGTCATTTCGTCATCACACCAAAAAAGGAAGTCTGAGGTAAGTGACCCTAATCACTAATGATGTCACTAAGAACCCATGTTCCATCCATCTGCCCACTCAGGCATCCTTAGACCATACATATTTGGTTACTCATAACCACAAAAACAATCAAGATATCCCATCATCACATGACACTGTCCAAAGCATGAAGGAGCTGAAGGGAGACTTTTCCTTGATGGTCACTGTCTTTACCAGGGAGGAAATCTTATTCACAAGCCCCTTGGGAGATCTCACCTTACATCTCATTAACCAGAGCAGCTCACATGGTCACTCCTAGATGCAAGAGAGGCTAGGAAGTGAGTTGTTGGAATTTTCTGCTCTTGCTATGATTGATGGTGGCTCTGCCAGTTGGAGAAGCAGGGAAGGGAGGGATGACTGTTGGGTCTTCCCCCCTTATACAACCCTTAGGATTTGTTTTACATCTCCAAGGAATCAGCCATTCTGATAAATGTGTCTCTGGGTTGATGGGCTGGAAAGCTCTCTCTTCTTAGTCTGCTTGATAAAATGAAAGCTTTTCTGAGTGCCGTGTGTCCACATAACCATCTAATACTTCAATAAAGATGGCTTTTCCAGGCTGGTAGAGTAGCCAGGTGGGACCTCAGAAACCTTTCAAATGAAAACTACCCAGGAGAGCTTATTCTCCAAACCTCCAGTTTCCCATCTGTAAAGTGGGGTAATAATACCAATTACAAAGGGTTATTGAGACGTTTGAGGACATGGTGCTGTAAGGTGCTTATTGCAGGGCCAGGCACATGGTCAGCTAGTTTCTTTCCACATCCAAAGGGAAGGAGGCTGAGCCCTAGCCTCAGACAGGCTGTTCTGTCTCTAATTCAGAGCAGAGTAAGAGATTACAGGAAAAGCCTTTTGCGTCCCTACGCCTCCCTGGGGAGTCTCTTCTCTTCAGTTCAGTCCCACCGGAGTACATTAAGTGCCTGCTGTGTGCAAGGCTTTTTCCCCAGGGGACTAGAAGGAGATGTCAGACACCATCTCTGCCAGGGCCGAACATGTAGCCTACCAGCAGGAGGACGAAGACGAGAGTTCATGTAAGTATAAAGCAATGCAGACATTTGACACTCTGGAACTTGCCTCATTACCTCTGAAAGCTCCTTTGCATAGCAGGGAGTTAGCAGGATGTGGTTCTCATAAACCCCAAAGTGGTGATTTCCATATTCAGTAACTTTGATTTTTTTCCCCCACTACCATTTATGTTCTCTGTTTCAGGAGAGAAAGCCCTTTGGAAAATTCTAATGCATTCTCTTTCCCAGACATATGGCTACTTTGAACAGCCCAGACTAATTGGAAATCTCTCCTAATACCATGCTGCACTTCCCAAAGCCATTTGAAAATTTGTGATCAATATTCAGATTGCCCCTGTGAGTCTAACCATTGGGGTCTTCATACTATTTAAAGTCCCAGCCTTGACTCTGAAAGCCCTGATGTTAAACTGTCAATCTGAAAGTTACCCTTGAAAGTCACAAAAAAGACAAAACTCTCAGACTGAGGAAAGGCCCCCTCTTTGCTTAAAAATGAATCTTCCATGGGGTGCCTGGGTGGCGCAGTCGGTTAAGCGTCCGACTTCAGCCAGGTCACGATCTTGCGGTCTGTGAGTTCGAGCCCCGCGTCGGGCTCTGGGCTGATGGCTCAGAGCCTGGAGCCTGTTTCCGATTCTGTGTCTCCCTCTCTCTCTGCCCCTCCCCCGTTCATGCTCTGTCTCTCTCTGTCCCAAATAAATAAATAAATGTTGAAAAAAAAATTTAAAAAAAATGAATCTTCCATTATGCAAAATAAAACTGCCTCTACAGATATCACTAAGCTTGAGATCAAGGTACCTTGCTACCCACAAGATAAGGGTAAGGGTAAGGGTAAGAAGCCTCTGAAGATAATTGTACTGAGAGTTTCATTAGAGCACTGACCATGCAGGAAGGGATTTTATTTGATTCCTAGACTATCTCTCTGACCAAGCTGCCAAGGCCTATCTGACACAGGGCCTGGCTCATAGCAAGTGCTCAGTAATGAGCGAGTGAATGAATGAATGAATGAATGAAAAAATAAAATGTGTCAAAAATGGACACGAAAAATGGTGATGTCATGATAAGATGTGATCTTGACAAATCTGGACAAGACAGGCCATGAAAGTTCCCAGTGGTCACAGATCTACCTCCAAGAGAGCCAGAAGAGAGGGTTCCCTGATCGTCAAGGTGTCATAACACATTTTCCAGTTTCTGTATTTGATGTTTTGATATCTTGGGGCTTTGAGGACCCTACAGGGACTGTCCCTCCCAGGGTTAGACAATAAAGAAGACAGTAAAGAACTCACCTACAAGCACAATTTCATATGCAAACCAACCAGTGCAGAGCCCACATTGCCAACCACCTCCTTTATTGGGCTCTCACACTTAGGGCCACCATTGCCCTGATCTAATCACCGCAGGCCCAGGTACCAGCCAATTAAGGACAGGTGTTCTATGCCTGGAGCCTGCCAAAATTATTCAAACTAGCCAATCTTAAACTTATATGCTCTGCTTTGCCTGTTCCTTCCTGTGGAAACCACAATAAAGGCTCTTGCCCACGTTTCCCCTCACTTCCTCTGCCCTCTTTGGTGCTTCCCCCTATGGTCCCCTGTAGTGTGGTGTGATGTGCCCTCTCCTCTTGAGGTCTGTGAGTATAACAAACTATCTTTTCAATGGCAGTCATCTCCTGATCTGCTGGCCCCACCATATCTGAATAATAATAAAACCTACATTTTAAAACACAAACCATAGACTAAGTCCTATAGACAGAAATACCCCTACCATAAGAAAGGAAAGGATATCGATGTATTCATTTATTTATTCATTCACTCATTTATCCACAAACATTTGCTGACTACCCACTGTGAACCAAGCACCCTGCTAGACTCTTATCTTAGTTAGCTTGAGCTGCTATAACAAAACATCATGGACGGAGTTGTTTAAATAACAGACATTTATCTTTCACAGTTCTGGAAGCTGGGAAGTCCAAGAGTAAGAGGCCCGCAGATTTGGTTCCTTGGTGAGAGTTCGATTCCTAGCCCATGGACAGCATTGTGGGCTCATGTGGCCTTTCCTCAGTGTGTGCCCATGGATAGACAGAACTATTTCATCTATTCCTCTATAATGGCATCAATTCCATCACTGGGTGGGTGGGGGTGTGTGCATATGGTAAGAGGGAGAAAAGAGGTGCATTGGGCAGGTTGGAGTAGCATGGAGATAGAGAGAAACTGAGCAAAGGGACCATTCCTTTCCATTCATCTCCTTCCCTAGCTGTAGTAGAGTCAGAGGTGGTGAGGTTTTCTTGCCTTTTCCTATGTGTCAGGAACTCCCTTTGCACCATGTCCTGATTTCCACTTGTGGCTGATGTTAGGTCTTATTATTCACAGTCTCTAGGCTTGACTCAGTATATTCATAGGAGCTTACAGATTCTAGGAATCTTTTTTTTTTTTATAACAAAGCTTGGCTTCAAAATTACGGCCTTGTTAGAGACTCAAAAATCTCATTTCGAAAGTCAAAAATGGAAACTGACTCTTTGTTTTGCAATCTTCTCAAACAAGGTCAATTATCTTCAAGGCTAATAGACACCCCTGGTATAATAGGGGGATGTCACAAGCACAGAAATATATAAGAGAAAATCTTACTATATTTTTTAAACATATTATCCCTTAAGAGAATGAAAAGACAAATCACAGAGTGGGAGAAGATAATTGGAAAACACATATCTGATAAAGAGACGTCAATCCAAGATAAACAAAGAACGCTTAATACTCAACAAGAAGAAAATGGTCAAGAGACCTAAACAAATACCTCACCAAAGAAGATATACAGGTGGTAAGTCAACATATGAAGACATTCTGAACATCATATGTCATTATAGAATTTCAGATTAAACCAACAGTGACAGGAGTTGACCAAGATGGTAGAGATACCACAAAAGACTTATTAGAAAGGTTAAAAAGAAACAAACAAAACCTGACAATACCAAATATGGACCAGGATGTGGAGCACAAGAACTCTCATTCGTTGCTTGTGGAACCCAAACAAAAATGGCACAAAGTGTTAGAGCCACTTTGAACGATAGTTTGGCAGTTTCTTACAAAGCTACGGCTAAACATAGCCTTACCACATGATCCAGCAATTGTCTCCTAGGTATTTACCCAACTAAGTTGAAAACATACATACACAAAAAATCCTGCATACAAGTGTTTCCAGTAATTTTACCCATAATTGCCAAAACCTTGAAGCAACCAAGATGCCCTTCGATAGGTGAATAGATAAATTGTGGTACAGTCATACAATGAAATATTATTTAGCAGTAGAAAGAAGTGAACTATTAAGCTACAAAAAGACACAGAGGAACCTTAACTGCATTTTGCTAAGTGAAAAAATCCAATTTGAGGGGTGCAAGTAAGTTAAACGCTTGACTCAATTTCTGCTCAGGTTGTGATCTTGCGGTTCATGAGATTGAGCCCCGCGCTGGGCTCTGCACTGACAGCACAGAGCTTGCCTGAAATTCTCTCTCTCCCTCTCTCTCTGCTCCTCCCCTGCTCATGTTCTCTCTCTCTCTCAGAATAAATAAATAAAATCACTTTTAAAAGCCAATTTGTAAGGCTACATACTATATAATTCTAACTGTATGACATTCTGAGAAGAGCAAAATTATGGGGACAATTAAATGATCAGTGGTTTCCAGGGACTCAGAGAGAGGCAGGGATATCTAGGTGGAACACAGGGGATTTTTCAGGTTGTGAAACTCTTCTGTACGATACTGAAATTGTGGCTACATGACATTGTGCGTTTGTCAAAACCCATACAACTATACAACACAACAGTGGGCTTTAGTTAATAATGAAGTTTCAATATTGGTTCATCAGTTACAAAAAATTTACCACACTAAGCAAGATGTTAGTAACAGAGAAAACTGTGAGGGGGTGGGGAAAGAGGGGTACATGGAAACTCTCTGTGCTGTCTACTCAGTTTTCTGTAAACCTAAACCTCTCTAAAAATAGTCTATTAATTATAATATGTATATAATACTCTATATCTATCAGTAAGACAGTTTAGATACCAGTGGAGATCAAATATTGCTACAATTTTTTTGCAGCTTCTCCCCTCAAAAAGTAGAGTCTATTTCCTTACCCTTTGAACCTAGGCTGGCCTTGTGACTTGCTTTGCCCAATAGACCATGGTAGGAATAATGCTGTGAGTTCTAGCCATCGTGCACAGAAGTCCTGATGACCCTGTGAAACAGGCCATGAGTAGAGAGAGGTCCTTAAGCAAGAGTTAGCAAACTATAGCCCATAGACCAAATCCAGCTCTTCATGTGTATTTGTAAATAAAGTTTTATTGGAACACAGACCTGCCTATTTATTTATGTATGTTCTATGGCTAAGTTGTGTGTGTGTGTGTGTGTGTGTGTGTGTGTGTGTGTGAAAATGGCAGAGTTGAGAAGTGACAGTAAGTTAGAAGTTAGACATTTTTTTAGAAGAAAACAAAAAGATGACTATAATAATCTTATTTGTTTATGTATTTAAAAATTACATTTCTAAGATAACTCATATATCTAGGAAGATACTCAGGGCACCTGGGTGGCTCAGTTGGTTAAGTGGCCGACTCTTGATTTCAGCTCAGATCATGGGTCGTGAGTTCAAGCCCCACACCAGGCTTTGCCTTCAGGGCATGGAGCCTGCTTTGGATCCTCTGTCTCCCTCTTTCTGTCCCTACACTGCTCACACTTTTTCTCCCTTTCCCTCTCTCTCTGTCAAAAATAAATAAATATTAAAAAAAAATTTTAAAAAGAAACAATAATTAGCTCTACAAAGTAATTAAGATATGGGATACTGGGTGGCTCAGTCAGTTAAGCATCCAACTCTTGATTTCAGCTCAGGTCATGATCTCATGGTTCACTAGATCGAGTCCTGTGTTGGGCTCTGCCCTGACAGTATGGAGCCTGCTTGAGATTCTCTCTCTCTCTCTGCTCTCCCTCACTCTCAGAATAAATAAAGAAAACTTTAAAAAAAGAAAATCGGGGCACCTGGGTGGCTCAGTTGGTTGAGCGTCTGACTTTGGCTCAGGTCATGATCTTGGGGTTGAAGAGTTTGAGCCTCACATCAGGTTCTGTGCTGACAGCTCAGAGCCTGGAGCCTGCTTTGGATTCTATGTGTCCCTCTCTCTCTCTGCCCCTCCCCCACTCATGCTCTGTCTCCTTCTGTCTCAAAAACAAATATAAACATTAAAAAAATTTTTTTTAATGAAAAAAGAATTAAGATGTAACATAGTAAAAATACTATGTATAAAAACTTGGATTCGGCTAAAGTTGTACTTATAGGGAAATTTATGGCTATACAATGCTTACATTAGATAAAAAAACATTCCAAAATGAAGAAACCACAAATCAAAATTCAGCAGTTAAAAAAATAAACCAAAGAAAATAGAAGATATAAAACAATAAAGATAAAGCCACAAATTAACATGCAAAACAAACATAGGTATAGAGAATCATCAAAGCAAAAGTTGTGGTTTTGGAAAAAAAAAGAATAATATAGACAAATCTCTAGTAAGATTAATGAGAGAAAACCCAAATAAGCAATATTAGCAATACAAGTGGGATGGAGCCATATATCTTACAGAAACTAAGGAAAAATAAGATGTGAACAACTTGTATTAGTTTGCTATTGCCACCATAACAAATTTCTGCAGATGTAGTGGCTTAAGCAACACAAATATATGATCTTACAGCTCTGAAGTTCTGAAGTCTGACAAAGGTCTCACTGGGCTTACATCAAGGTATCCATAGGAGTGCATTCCTTTCTGAAAGGTCTAGGGAAGGACCTGTTTCCTTGCTCACTGAAGTTTCTGGACGTCAGCCGAGGGCCGTTTCCTACTTCTAGAGAACACCCACATTCCTTGGCTCATGACCTCCCTCCTCCATCTTCAAAGCAAGCAATTGTGGGTCAGGTCCTTCTCCTGTCATAGCTCTCTGACTTTCATCATTGTGTCTCTCTCTAACCAAAGCTGGGAATGATAATCTGCTTTCAAGGGTCCATGTAATTTGACTGGGTTCACCTGGATACCCAAGATCATTTTCTCATCTCAAGGTCCTACACTTAATCACACCTGCTAAGACCCTTTTGCCAAGTAAGGTAACATCTTCCTTCAAAGGTTCCAGGGATTGGGACATGGATATGTCTGAAGGGTCATTATTCTGCCCACCGTAGAATTCTAATTTAATAAATTTTGAAAATTAGATGAAATGGGCAAATCCCCAGAGAAATATTACTTATTAAAACTGACTCAAAAAGCAATGAAAAGAAGAAGAGTCTTGTAACTGTTCTTTTAAACTTAATAAGTGGTTTAAAATAGCCTCACAAAGGAATTATTGCATACGGTGTTACAGGTTACCACTACTGAAATTTTCAGGAATAATAGGAATTCTATTCTTATATAAATACTCCAGAGGATAAGAAACAGAGGAAGCACTCCTGAAAGAATTTTATAGGACTAGTCTAAGTATGGTACTTTTAAATCATGTCACAAATGCTTTGTCACTTCTCCCATCAAAAGATGAAGTCTCTCCCTGAGTCTGCTTTGGCTTCCTCATCAGACAGGATGTGGCAAAAGTGGGGCCATATGACTTCCAAGGGTAGGCTCGAAAAAGCAAAGCAGCTTGGACCAGTTTCTCTTGGGACACTTGCTCTGGAAGCCTCTGGTAGAAGTTCAAGTGCCTGAAAGCTGCCACACTGGATGACCACAAGGAGAGATCACAAGGAGATAGAAAAGCATTCAATAAAAATTAGTATCTATTCAGGATTTTTAAAAAGTTTATTTATTTATTTTGAGAGAGAGAGAGAGCATGAGAGGGGGAGGGGGGCAGAGAGAAAGGGAGAGAGAGAATCCCAAGCAGATTCCACTCAGCACAGAGCCCAACGCTGGCCTCAACTTCACCACAGTGAGATTGCAACCTGATCCAATATCAAGAGTTGGACACTCACATGAGCACCCAGACACCCCCATTCAGGACTTTTTAAACAAAATCTTCTCAAATAAGGAATGAAAAGAAATTTCCATGACCTGATAATAGACATTATCAAAAAGTGAAAAGAACGAAGAGAGAGAGAGAGGAAGGAAGGGAGGAAGACTACCACAAGTATCATTCATAATGATGAAATGCTGAAAATATTCCCTTTAAGATGAAGAACAAGACAAGAATGGCCATTATCAACATACCTATTCAACGAGGGACTAAAGGCATCACCAGTGAAACACAGCATGATAAAGACTAGAAACAAAGCAAAACTGTCCTTAATTGCAGATAATTTCATTATTTACCTAAAAAGCGTATCAGTCTATAGAAATTTTAGAGTTTGAGGGACGCCTGGGTGGCTCAGTCAGTTAAGCATCGACTTCAACTCAGGTCATGATGTGATCCATTGAGTTCGAGCCCTGCATCTGGCTCTGTGCTGACAACTCAGAGCCTGGAGCCTGCTTTGGATTCTGTGTCGCCCTCTCTCTGTGTCCCTCCCCTGCTTTCTCTCTCTCTCTCTCTCTCCCTCCTTTCCTCAAAAATAAATAAGCATTGAAAAATTTTACAAAAATTTGGGGCGCCTGGGTGGCTCAGTCGGTTAAGCGCCCGACTTCAGCTCAGGTCACGATCTCGCGGTCCGTGAGTTCGAGCCCCGCGTCGGGCTCTGGGCTGATGGCTCAGAGCCTGGAGCCTGCTTCCCATTCTGTGTCTCCCTCTCTCTCTCTGCCCTTCCCCCGTTCATGCTCTGTCTCTCTCTGTCTCAAAAATAAATAAATGTTAAAAAAAAAATTAAAAAAATAAAATTAAATAAAAAATTTTACAAAAATTTTAGAGTTTGAGAGTTTAGCAAGGCTTCTAGATGCAAACACCATAGTAAAAAAGTCAATTGCACTTCTGAATACCAGCAATAAGTTGGAATACATAATTTTTAAAGATGCTATTTACAATATAGGGGGAAAAATAGAAGATAGATAAAATGATCATGAAATGTGGTAAACTATTAACATTTGGATCTGTGGGAAAATCTTTATATTAATTTAATAGCCTTTTTCTAAGTTTGAAAATATTTTACAATAAAAAGTTTTAAAATAAAAACTTGTGGCCATCAAGGAAAAAAATTCCCTCTAGAGAATGAAGAGAAAGCTTTAATCTGAAAATATATTTACAACACATATAACTAACAATTAGTATCCAAAAAATATAAAGCACTCCTACAAATTAATATGGAAAAGAAAACTCAAAAGAAAAATAGGCCAAAAGGTTTAACACACATTTCATAGAAAAGGAAGTCCATGTTGCACTATATGGTAACTAATTTGGATGTAAATTTTAAAAAATAAAAAATAAAATTTGAAAAAAAGTACAAAAGGCCCATAAACATATGAAAAGATGCCTAAACTTAGTAATCAGTAAATGCAAATTAACATCATAACAAAATACTATTTTAGACTCATGAGAATGGCAAAAATTTACAAATTGTTCAGTATCAAGATGGAGAGGTTGGAGAACAATGGAAACTCTCATCCACGGATTCTGGGAATGAAAATTGGTACAGTCTCTTTGGTAAACAGTCTCTTTGGCTTTATCAAGCTGAACACATGCATATAGTGGAAGCTTGCAATTCCACTGGAGGTATTTGCCCCAGAAAAGCTCTTACACATGTGCACCCACAGATATACACAACAACGTTCATAATGTTAGTAAAGCACTGTTAGTAAAGCCAGAAACAATCCAAATTCCCATCAGCAATAGAATGGATAAATAAATTGTGACATATTCATACATTGGAAAGCGTGTAGCAGTAAAATTGAATAAACCACAGTTACATGAATCAATTTGGATGAATCACTAAAACATAATGTTGAAGTATTAAATCACGGGAGAATATATAATGCATCATTCTGTTAAAAAAAAACAACAGGCAAAACTAAATAATATATACATATATAGATGACAAAGGAAAGGGAACAAGAGACCAGACCTCAAACAAAATGGTAACAACATGAAGCTTGATGATAACTATAAGAGGGTTGGTTTTATCATTACTCTTTAAACAACATATACACAATGCACATATTTATGTGTGATATGTTTCCCAATAAAAAAGTCTACAAGGGCCACTTGGGTGACTCAGTCGGTTAGGTCTGTGACTCTTGATTTTGGCTCAAGTCACGATCCCACGGTTTGTGAGTTCGAGTCCGCATCGGGCTCTGTGTTGACAGTGCAGAGCCTGCTTGGGATTTTTTCTCTCTTTCTCAATGGAAATAATAAATTTTAAGATATCTACAAGCACGTGTATACCTCTGACACTTACCCCTAGCCTTGGGAGTTTACCTCATTTCTACCTGCGGCACAGGGTCAGTGGGATCCTGTTACAGCAGCCTCGCGTTTCCTTCCCACATGCCTCCCAACAAACCTTTCTTCACTGTTCCAGGCTGTGGAATAGACAGCTGTACCCGCTTCAAAGATGGTTAACGAACATTCAGTGAAGTAACTGACATCTAAAATAGCTAACACAGAGTGGGTTTTCAGTGTACCTTTTTAAAAAGTGGCAACTCTCATAGGGTCACTAGAAACTTCTTTAAAAAAATTTTTTTAACTGAGATATAATTGGCATATAACACTGTATTAGTTTCAGTGTACAATGTAATGATACGATCTGTCTAGTGTGAAATGACCACCACAGTCTACTTAATATCTATCACCACATACGGTTATAATTTTTTTTCTTATGATGAGAATGTGTAAGGTCTACTCTCTTAGCAACTTTAGAATATAAAAACAGTATCATTCCCTATTGTTACCATGCTGTACATTACATCCGCAGAACTGATCTGTCTTAAACTGGAGGCTTGTACATTCTAGTAACCTGGAGTCACTAGGAACTTTTAAATACACTTTCAACAGGCCTTTTTCTGAATCTATTGGTACCAACTGGCTGGCAGCTGTCCCAGAGAGCCCTTGTTGCTCATGGTATTTTTGTTTGGGGTTTAATAGTTCTTGTTTGTGGTGCCACGGCCCCCGCCAGGTCCTACATCTTCCACTACCCAGGCTCGCCAGGATTTCTCTTTATTAGCATCACGGCAGCTCTACGGAAATAACCCCAACCTATTATTCAGTCTTGTTTTTAAAAATACACACTGGGTCCCTGGAATTGTCTCTCGTTAGCAAGAAATAACAGCAATGGTCCTCAGCCCTTAACCTCCAAGGGGCACTGTTCCTTTTCAAAACAATTTTTTAAAATTCGTGATACACTTGGGGGTGCCTTGGTGGCTCAGTGGGTTAAGCATCCGACTTCAGCTCAGGTCAGGATCTCACGGTCCGTGAGTTCGAGCCCTGCGTTTGGCTCTGTGCTGACAGCTCAGAGCCTGGAGCCTGCTTCGGATTCTGTGTCTCCCTCTCTCTCTGCCCCTCCCCCATTCATGCTCTGTCCCTCTCTGTCTCAAAAATAAATGTTAAAATAAATAAAATAAAATAAAATAAAATAATAAAATTCGTGATACTCTTGGAAATGGAATAAATAGAGCCTAGCTGAAGCCAGAGGCTCCCTAGACAGGGAAGGTTCTTGGTTGCATCTGACCAGAACACTGGCTTCAGGTCATGATGAGAAGTCAGTAACTCTTTTTATCTGTCTGACTCTCCAATTAGACCACATGAGCTCCTCAAGACCAGGAGTATATCTTATTCAATTCTGCATTTCCTCATGCAGGCTTGGTATGCAGCAGGTGCTCCATAAATGTTTTCTGAACTAAAATAAATTGCCTGAGAAAAATGCTTGATGGCCAGTGTCTACAGCCATTGGAAGGGCCAGCTAGCTTTTTACATCATTCTTTACATGGTATCTGGCACCGTGAACTAATAATTTGCATGGATTGATTAACTCATTAATTTTTTAATTAAATACTTGATTTGGGGGCTGGGAACTGAAGACTACTTGTAAACAGAAATTGTTGGCTGAAACATGGTAGTAAATGGGCTTCCCTAGACTGCGAGTGGAACGGAGTGAGTGTCCTAGAGCTGATGGCCAGAACAAGGAGTGTCTCTACCTGACTTTGTTCTTTCTGTCTTTGATGGAAATGGCCTTCCAGCAGCCAGTGAGGGGCCCTGCTGGCACTTATAAATCATTCCTCTATTCCAAGAGCAGCCCCTGCTCATGGATCTCACCCTGTCCCGGTATCAGGAACCCCTTATGAGCCCAGTGCCTGGGGGCTTTTTAAGGGGGCTCATCCTTGTTAAGTCTGAATCAATGGGGAGCTCTCTTGATTTTCTACTCAGACTGAAAACCAGAGAGTTAGGTGGAATATGCTGATTGACTTAAGTCAGTCGGGATGCACACCCAAAGCTGAAGTGATGTCAGCTTCCTCATGCGTGGGAGAGACAGGCTTCCAAATAAAAATTAGAGCACTGTTACCAAGCAGAAAGGCTGTTGAGCAGCCCCAAAAAGCCAATGCCCACCACCACAGCCAGGTATGTGTCTGAAGACGAATGATCTGGCACGGGGAGATTTGGAGTCATGGTTCCGAATGGTAACTCGTCAGAGAAGGGGTATGGCCCGTGGAGCTCTGAAGCCCAAGGCACCCATGAGCCAGCCACTTGACGTTGAACCAATCACTTACTCTCTTCAGTCTGCCATTTTCTCTTCTGTAAGAGAAGGGGGCTGGGCTAAGTGATTGCAAATTCTCTTCAAGTCCTAACATTCTACAGGTCTCTTATTTCTCATTCCTGCCTGTCACCTGAGCTGGTATGAGAGAGAATAATTACTAGCTGTGGGATTACCCTGGCAGTGGTTCTTTTGAACAACAAATATGAGCTTGTTTCTTGTCACTTGTCAGAGCGCCGCTTAATTGGGGTCAAATTATCTGAGGTTCCTTTTGTCAGATTTCTAGCAGTAGTGATATTATTAAGCATTGTTTGAAAATTTGGGAATTTCAAGTGTCTAGCTAAACCTTTCTCAAAACCAAGAAATGTGACTAGTTCAAATGTGACACATTGGCAAAATGTCATATGTAGGCAGAGACATGAATAAATGGAATGAATTAACTGGACTTATTCCAGAACAGAAACTGTGTTTTACTCAGTTTTATGTTTCTAGTGTCTGCTCGAGTGGTTGCCATATAATATAATGAGACACTCCATTTCGTCATCAGATATTTAATGAGCACCTACTATGTGCCAGGCACCTTGCAAAGTCCTGGAGATAGAGTTATGATGAGATGATGTCCTAGCACTCAAAGAGCTCCTGCTCAAGTAAGAGAGACAGACAGTAAACAGATTAACATGACAGGCAGCTGCTATGAGAGGAAAAAGAACAGAGATGACAGCATACCTATCCCAGACTTAGGGAGTTGGGGAAACCTTTGTGGAGGTGGCATCCAAGCAGCCCTCTAAAGCTTCAACAGAAGTTGCCCAAGCAAGAAGCTCAAAGTACTGGAACTCTCTGGTGGAAGTATAGCATGCACGAGGAGGGATGAAAGAAAGAGAGGCAGAATCCAGTCCATAAAGGGCCTTGATGTCTTACTAAAGAATTGCCTTAAGGGCACTGTGCAGCCAGCTGTAGGTTTTAAGCAGAAAGTAAATACATGTGCATTGATTAATAAATGCTGGTGCAATTTCTTGCATGGAAATTTCCTCATCTAAAAATCCAGGGGTTGGATTAGATGACTGCCAGGATCTCTTCCAGTTATGACATTCTGTGAATCTTAAAGTTTCTATTCTGATTTGGGTCAAAGTTTCCTGATATTTGCCTCCTCTCACTAGCAATAGAGGTTGCCTTGGGCAGAATAATGGAATCAACTGTGCACATGGCCTCTCTCCATCTCTGTCTCTCTCTCTCTCTTGGTCGCTCGCTCACTCTCCCTCTCACCCTCTCTCTCCCTCCCTTCCTCCCTGCCTCCCTCTGCTAGACGGATGAGCGAGTTCCATTACAGAGGATGAGAGCTTCCTTGTGACCAGCCTCGCACCAATCCATCCATCAGCCGATTAACAGTGGCTGAAAGCCACTTATCAGGAAGGCTCCTGCCCTTATCACTGTCACCGTCTGCAAATAAACATCGACTTTATGCTGAGTTTCCATATTTAACCACATTTAAGTAACTGCTGATACTTTCATTACATGACATTTGCACTTCAGAATTTAAAATTAGACACGTGCACGCAGCTCTTCCATGAAATAGGAAAGACCGGGTTGTTTGGGGCCCCTCCTGCCATTTGCGTTCAAAGAAAAGGGGCTTCAAAGTGAATTCTGCAGAACACAAGAATCTCTTGTACTCTAAAAACAGTATGGACAAGAAAGAGATCAGGACGATGTAGTTTTATTTTTATTTCAAACGTTTGGTGCCTCGTGTAAAAGCTGTAACACATCAATAATGGATGAGATGCATAAATGATACATCAAAGTCAGAAAACACAGTCCTCTGAGGAGCAGAAAAATCTTCCTTTTTGAGCTGGATTTCACGATATAAAAGCTTAATGCCACACACAAATTCATTACCTGATGATGAAAAAGAATGTTGACCCAGACTAAGCATGAATTAACAAACACAGATCAAGGGCTTAACGGTGTGGGTGCAAATTCTGGGCCTGTAGGTTTAAAAAAAATAATTTGGGATAAAATTTATCCCTTTGAAAAGAAAATACTTCAGTAAGACTTTTTTTTTGGTTAAAACATAAGGTGTGGATGCTCATATTATAACATGTCCTTTTGAATCCACAATTTTGCTTATATTCCTATTTTTGTTCTCATTGTCTTGGAAGGGTTTTACCTCCAATCCTTTAGCATAGCATCTGGAACATAGTAGGTGCTCAATAAATGTGATTTGCATGAATGAAAGAATACATAACAGTTGCTCAATGTTTTGAATGCTAACTATGTGCCAAGCAATGTGCTCAATAATCTTCATGCATTATCTCATTTAATCAGCACAAATAACCTTGATCTGGCTGTTATTAATATTACCATTTAGCAAATAAGGAAACTGAGTTCCAGAGAGTTTAAATAACTTGGCTGTGGGTACATGACTAGTAATACTGGTAAGTGGTGAATCTAGATCAGACTCGGGTTCTGTTTGAGCCCAGAGCTTATATGCTTAGTCACAATAGGATAATGAATTAATAAGTGACTATTTTGACCTAGTGAATCAAGTGAGAGGAAAGTATTAACGGATTTAAGGGATCAAAGTCATTAAAAAGAAAATGTACTAATAGATCTTTCAAGAACTTACTATCATATAAAAAACAGAGTTCGGCAACTGTATGCTCTTGCAAGAGTCATTTGTTTGACATCAGATGTGTGCTACATAAAGTGCTAATCTACACGGTCCAATAATATGGTGGCCATCAGCCACATGTGGCTATCTCAACTTCATTAAAATTAAGTTAAATTAAAAATTCACTTTCTCACTAGCACTGGCCACATTTCAAGTGCTCAAAATCCTCTGTGGCTACTGTGTTGGACAGTGAAGACATGGAATGTTTTCATCATCACGGAAAGTTCTGTTGGACAGTGCTGGGCGAAGTTGCCTGGACACAGATATAAATAGCACACAGAACTTGTTCTTTAGGAGCTCCTGTTCTACTGAGGGAGAAGGACATGTAAATTAATAGCTATCATCCCGTAGAATAATGTGGGCAGATAGAAGAGGTTCTGAACTCAATGGTGGGAGATGAAAAGGATACAGGATGGGGAAAGCAGAAACAGGACAGCTTCACACAGTAATTGCAAACTGCTCTGAATCTTGAAGGAAGAGTAAAAAATTAGCCAGCAGGTAAAGATGGGACCTCCAGTAAGAAAGAAGGAATTCCTGGGGTGCCTGGGTGGCGCAGTCGGTTAAGCGTCCGACTTCAGCCAGGTCACCATCTCGTGGTCCGTGAGTTTGAGCCTCGCGTCGGGCTCTGGGCTGCCGGCTCAGAGCCTGGAGCCTGTTTCCGATTCTGTGTCTCCCTCTCTCTCTGCCCCTCCCCCATTCATGCTCTGTCTCTCTCTGTCCCAAAAATAAATAAACGTTGAAAAAAAATAAAAAAAATAAAAAAATAAAAGAAAGAAGGAATTCCAGACAGAGGGAACCAAAAACCTAAAGGCTCAAAGTCAAGAGGGAGCAGGGAATGACAGGAGAAGGGCAGGAGAGAAGAGGAGGGAGGGCTCAGGGAGGGAGGAGGAGGAGGGAGGAAGAGAGCAGGAGGAGGAAGGGAGGAGGGAGGAGGGAGAGAGAGGCAGAGAGGGAGAGAGACAGGGAGGGAAGGAAAGGGAGGCAGGGAGGGAGGGAGAGAAGACACAGAGAGAAGTGAGAAGTATTAGCATCAGATACCTCTCTGAATGTATTACAGGTCATTGAAGTTGAACCTGAGCTCTCTGTCTTAAACCCCTGATCGGCATTCTCAAAAGGGATGTTTATTTATTATTTGTTGCAAATGAAGCTGGAATAAGTGACAATTAGGTGTCAGCCACAGCCTTCCTTCAGGTTTTTGACACAACTGCTGCCTTCCCAGCATTCACATATTCCACCAAATGTCTCCCTACCTAAAGACTCCCCTATCTCCAGCCACTGTGTGTTATGTCTTTCCATTTTGTCTCCTTCAGAGCACATTTCACTATCTGAACTTATATGATCAATGTGCTCGTTTGTTTACTAATTTATTATGAGTAATAAATAATAATTCTACACTAGAATTTAAGCTCCTTGTCAGCAGGAACCTTCCCGTTTATTCAGGGCTCTATCCCCATCACGAGAGTGTACCTGGTACGTTACAAGCCTCACTAAATAGATATGTCAGCCAAGGCAACGATTACAACAACTGTAATAGTAGCAGTAACGGTAGAAGTGGCAGGTCACATTCGATGAGACCTCATTCCACAGCAGGCAGTAGGCTGGGTTCTCTAAATGCAGTATCTCAGGCGTTTCTCACACACAATTCGGAGACAGGTCTCTTTGAAACCCCATGTTACAGTTGAGAACACTGAGATCAGAGATAAGAAACTCACCCCAGCTCACGCAGCTGGTAAGTGGGGAACTGAGAAAAGAACACAAGCCTCGGAGAGGTTATTACATAAGCTTCTAACCGGCTCAGAGTGTGGCCTCCTCTTTACCTTTCCTGCCGCTGCCTCTCAAATGACAAGATCAGCCGGATGAAGGCGGGAAGACAAAGCCACCTGGCCGGGGTCATGGAGGAGGTGTGACAGTGAAAGGTCTTCTGCTTCCACACTCACAAGGCTTTGTCTTCTTTGCTTTGCTGACTCTTCCTCAAATTTAGAGGTATTGCGTCTTGATTTGTTGACCTCAGTATCTTTGTTTGGCTCAAGAATGCTCTCAGAACAGTGCCTGGTACACGGCTCAATCAATGTTTGCTGAATGAATGAGCACGCATTCACTAATTTCAATACCTCTGTTGGTCACAGAGTTTGGGGAGATCATGCTCTAGGGAGACGTTTCTGACTAAAATTTGTTGGCACATTCAAGTAAAATTACAAATGACTATTATTCAAGTAACAGCACAAATGACTACTCTCTATTTTTCCATATGTGAATGGATAATAGCAAAGATCCCGGAGCAGGAAATTAGGTTATGCAAATACCTTCAAGGGCCAAATTGAAAGTCACTCTTCATTTGAGGGGATTTATTAGCAATTCTTACCTTTTTCTTTCACATGCCCTATTTTACATTTCTGCTGCATTTAAGTTGAATGCTCGCTCCATCTAGACAATCTCCAGTACAAACAAAACAGCCAAATTAAGGCTAGTGAAGAAGCAGTGGTTTTTTTTTTTTTTTTTATAGTAAGCTTAAGTGCCTGAGCAAATTATAGCCCAGCCAGCCAGAGCAGCAATGAGCCATTCCAGTTGTAAATAAACATATACGTGGCCTATGGACAGCCAGCGTGCATCAGAGACATCTCAGGCAATTCATTTGAACATTCAAAAGGTTAAACCAGAAGGCAAGATTGGATGGGAATCATTGTGTCCCCAGCACCTAGGACATTGGCAGCTGAATCAATGCTGAAATGATACATGGTACGTGCTAAAATAAATATTTGCCAAATGAATAGGGAAGAAATGAGTTTGGTTTCCTAGAGATAGCTTCCATGGTGGTCTGTTTACCTGATGATAATGATCATGTGATTCCTGTAGAGGGTCACGAGGGCTCAGCTCCTATCTTTAGCAAGGCCATAATACCTTGTTTGAGGTTCTTATTCTAGAGGAAGCGTTCTAGGGAGCACCCTGAAAGAGGACTGCTTTTTAATGGACACTTGCTATTCTTGCTTTGGCTGGCACTCATCCCCCATCTTCAAGTAACACCCTCCTCATTCTCTCTGGGAGGGCTATGTCTCTCCCATTCTCAGTCAGTGTTGGTTTAGGTGAAGATGAGTCCTTGTCCAGCTGCAGGGAAAAGGCTGTAAGCCAGACTGGGCCAAGGAGAGTGTAATAACCCCCAGGCCACAGTCACATGAGTCATTTTAAGCCAATCAGAGCCAAGAAGTCTCCATTCTGGAATTTTGCTGAGACTACCGGGAAAGAGGTAAGCTTTTTCCACTAGAGCTGCTAGGAAGATAGAGTGAAGATAGAGCTTCTAGAATAATCTTATGAGCAAACGAGGAGACCTTGCCTAAGAATTAGTCCAGTAGAGAATAAAACAAAGCCAAAGGTTAGGGAGACAAAAATCAAGGTCCTGGATCCAACCATGCCTGAATGCATATTGCCTCTAGAGTTTTAATTAATGAGCCAGAAAATGGTCTTTTTTGTTGAAGCATGTTTGATTTAGGGTCCTGATATTATTTACAGATATCACTCTTTTGAAGGGCAATAATATTTCATACACTACCTCAAGTGCTTAATGTTGAAAAATTAACATCTAGCAAGCCTCAATCTTATAGTGCCTTGGTTGGTATATAAATACACAAAAAAGAAAGCCTTAGAAATATGAATAACCATTCAGCCACTCTCTTCCCCAGCAAAATAATTTCCACTTCGCATTATGGGTTAAGAGCTATAAAATGTCTATCCCTTCTGACCCAGTAATTTTAATGCTGGGACTCTGATTTAAGGAAATAATCTTAAGTAATAAAAAAGTTTTATGCTCATAGATATTTATCATGATATTATTTATAATTACAGACAATCAAAAACAACTTAAGTACCTAATATATAGAAAAGGTCAGATAAGTTTTACCACAAAACATTGTATAGTTATTAAAATTACATTTATTAAGAGTTTTCAATAATGTGTTTACAGCATAATGTTAATAGGAAAAAATCCTGTGTATTGTACAAACACACTGTGTTAAAAAAAAAAAAGATCCACAAGTAGAAAAAAAAAATGGAAAGAAGTATCTCCAAATGCTAAAACTGGTTATCTTTAAGTGGTGGCACTATGGATAATTTTCTTCTCTTATTTGTACTTATTCTTTCTACTTATTTGTAAATAAGAATCTTAATTTTTCCTTAATTAACAGATACTATTTTATAGAGGAAAACATGATATTAAACTTTGAAAATAACTCTCTCCACTAGCTCCCCAATGGAAGTCAGCCAGCCTTGACTTGGATATGTCAAACCCGTCTACTTTGGACCATGAAAACTAGTGAATTCACGCAAGAGATCAGAGGTACAGCAACAAGCCCCTCGTGTAATTGAACTCTGGGCATGTATCAGTCACCCATTCTATGAGCTCAAAATGAGAATGCACTGAAAGTTCTTACCACTGATCTACTCACATCTCTACAGGGGGCTTAGTACCAAAGGCTATAGTTGGGACTATCATTACATCATTAACCTTATTAGTGAGAAAAGTTCAAGGCAAAACCTTAGCTGCACATTCCTCAGAATGATGCTTTTCAGGTACTTCTGGTCTCTGGGGACACAAATGGAGGTCTTCTAGAGCAGAATATTGAGATTCCAATCCCCAGAGATCTCTTCTTGAATAAGCCAGTAGACTAGGCACTGAAAGGACCCAAGTCTGAACTTGTGCTTGTCCAATAATAAAACCTCAGAAAGGTAAACAGACCAGGCCAGAAGAAGAAGCTAGGAGACACACTGATGAAATCAGTGGGCATGGCTATGTCTGTTATTAATTGATCTGAGCACAATAGATGGCTCTGGAACCATGAACCTCATTCGGGGCCTTGGGCAAACATAGCTCTCCCTCCGTATACCAAGCTTCCTGTCACTCTGTGCCCAGTGGAAAGCCATTTCAGCTGCCATTTTGTCTCTTGATCAATGACCATAACGCATATTCTGGGCCCCATTCCCAGGATAATGTACTGAGTAGGTACAAATATAATTTTTATAAAATCACCAGGACGGCACCTGCAAACAGAAGAAAAAAAAAAGGAAATGAATATACATCGCGAAGAAGAACACGTACCAGGGAGAATTTGCTTCCTCACATACCTGGGACAAATGGAGAGCAACACATTCTCCACAGAACTGTGAACTCAGTAGGGCTTATTTCTTGGTCTCCCCCCTTCCACCAAAAGCTGATATTCAGAATGACTGTGACATCAGTTACATTAACCTTAGAGATAAGTAAACCACTTGGTTTTATCTGTATATTTAGTGTTTGGGTCTGTAGCAGCCAAAGGCCACTGATTACAGAATAGAAAAATAATTAAGCCCTTCCCATGAAGCAGCCTATGTGAAGGACCTTACACATATCTAATCCTCATAAAAATCCTATGAAATAAGTATTATTAACCTCTGCATGTGCCTCCCCTCCCTTCCATTTTACAGATGAAGAAATCAAGAGAGTTCAAACAAACTTCCTGAGGTCACACAGTTAGTAACAACTGAGACAATTAAAACTGGGGGCAATCTGATTCCAAAGCCTGTGCCCTGACTACTTTGTTCTCTAGAGATGTGGTCTGAGCATACATACCCTGTTTTTCTATGCTTTAGAAATACAGTTCGCAATGAACTCATAAGTCTTTCTATGATGTATATGCATATCAAATGGTCACATTGCACACTTTCAATATATACAATTAGACTTGTCAGTTACTAATCAATACAGTTTTTTTAAAAAATGAAAAAACCAGAGCACAAGTTCAAAGGAAAACACAACCCAAATAGCATCCTCTGACCCACCCAACATTTAAAATTTCTATTTGCCGTGTAATTTCTCAATCAACAGTGAAAAGCATCAGACCCTGGCAAAACACTGACTCCAGCTGCCAAATAGGAGGAATGTTTGGGTACAGGATGGTTTCTGAGTGAACCTGAACCTCACTCCACAGAGAGCCACTCGGGTCTCCACAGGGTCCTGGGGGAGGGACCAGAGGACGTGCTGTGTGGTCCACAGCAAAGGGACCCACAGTGGCACAGCAGCGCCGGGTGAGGAACGGTCCACCCCACCCCTGGCATTAGCACCTCCTGTCTTCCAAGAGCCCCCTCACAGACTCCAGTGGCAACTTCTACCGAAGCACCAGCTCATCTCTTCCTGGTCTCTGAAGTGCCACCAGGAAACCAGGGAGTCAGGAAAAAGAGGAGAACAAGCCATACAAACTTCCCATCCACCCTATGCCTCTGCTTTGAATGGGAGCAGAGGACTCAGGCCTCCTGACTGGCTCCTCTGGCACCATTTTTAGTACCTGTGTTCCTTTCTTTTTTTTTTTTTTTTTTAAATTTTTTTTTCAACGTTTTTTATTTATTTTTGGGACAGAGAGAGACAGAGCATGAACGGGGGAGGGCCAGAGAGAGAGGGAAACACAGAATCGGAAACAGGCTCCAGGCTCCGAGCCATCAGCCCAGAGCCTGACGCGGGGCTCGAACTCCCGGACCGTGAGATCGTGACCTGGCTGAAGTCGGACGCTTAACCGACTGCGCCACCCAGGCGCCCCACCTGTGTTCCTTTCAATGGGAGGAAGCGAGTAGGGAGCTAGGATCCCAGTTGAGAGAGTGAGCCTCCTGTGTAAAAGTCACTGTTCACTCTTTCCAGAGTCCTCTTCCTTCCCTGGGACGCTGCCATGTTTGTGGGGACACTGTGGGTAACAGGGGAGGGTGGAAGGGAGGTCACAGGCCATTCCTCCAAAATGCTCCGAAGCTACATGTGGCAAAAGAAGGGTAGAATTCCGGTATGCAAGAAAGCAAAGAAATGCTTCTGCGGCACTGAGCAACCTCCCCCAGCAAAGCTTCTCAGGAAGGGTAATAATGTAAACATTCAGCCATTAGAGGAAAAACCTCACCCTTCATGCCACCCTCCCCACCATTAACGACATTGGCAGCCCTATTAAAATACAAGTCTGATTTGTGTTTAATGATCTTGAAAGGAAAGTAATTGCTTGGGTATTACCATTCGAATGTTCCTAGAAGCACAGATAATATTTACAATCGGATTGTCCTTTCTCAGGGAGGGTGGGCAGGCAGGCAGGGCTCCCTAGGCCATTTGAAGCTGAGGCTGAGAAATGATCTCAACAATCAGCTTAAGGGTCTTGGAGCTCAGAGTGTATTTTCCTCTTCCTTCTTTTCACTGTCAAGAGGCTCCTGGGTAATAACCCTACCCCTTTTCTTCTAGGAAGGGAGTCAGTCATTGAGGAATTTGAGAAGGGTAGACTATATCATTCTCGGGGAGTGAAACCTAATCAAAAAGCAAAGATAAAAGAGAGATCGAATGAAGTTATAGCCCAAACAGATGGATTTAAATTCAAGCCAAATTGTGTAGCTATGTCAATGTTCCTAGAGCATCAGTTTATAGATTTATGAAGACACCCAATGTTACTGTTCCAAGAAATACACAACTGAATGCACGGAGGCCAGGCTATAGCACACAGTATTAACCACCCAAATTAGGGGGCGACACAGTTCCCGGTTCAAATCCCAGCTCAGCCACCTAATAGCTTTATGACCTTGGGAGAAAGTAATTTTACTTCTCTGAGCTTCAGTGCCCTCATTCAGAAAATAGAAATGATAATGGGACCCACCACTTAGGGTAATCATAGGAATCCAGAGAGGTTCTAGAAGCAAAGGACTTTGTACTGCAACTGGCAAAGTGTAGGTATTCAATCAGTGTCTTTAGTTGTTGTTGTTGTTGTTGTTGTTAAGATTTTATTTTTATGTAATCTCTATACCCAATATGAGGCTCAAACTCACAACCTTGAGATCGAGTCACATGTTCCACTCACTGGGTCAGCCAGGTGCCCCTTCCTTGGTGATTATTAATATTAAAAAGGCAAACGAGGTTCTAACTGTCTTCAGTACCTGGCCTCACATCACTACTATACTATTCTGGCACTTGCGTATTTTGCATGCTCAGCATCAGTAGCATCTTGCTCTCATGGCTGCACACTCAATTCTTGGTACTTCTGCATCCAGGAGGTTGTAGAAACCACAGCAATTCTGCTCATTTTACAGGTTAAGAACCTGCTGAAAGCTTTGCCAAGGCGATGACCTCTCAGGCAAACCTCAGAATGGATTTGGTTTGGTCAGATTCAGCCTTCCCTCTCCCAGGCCATGTAATCTTCATCATATACCTGCATTTTATGGACAAGTCTGGCCTGTGTACCTTCCTTTGAACTAAAACTCTGGACTGGAGGCCACAGAGAGTGAACCACTAGTGAGAACAGAAAAATCTGGAAGAATCTGGAAGGGTCTTGAATCTGAAAGACAAAGAAATATGGTAAAGGTAAATTATTTCATTCAACTCCCAGATCATGGGGTGCTGGCTCCCAGCAAGGGGCTGAAAAATGGCGGGTAGCATCATTGTCAACATTATGACATGCACCATCTATAATCTGTGTGTACTTTCTCCAATTCTCTTTCCTCTCCTTCTTCCTTATGTCACTTTGTTACCTCACAGAATGGGGTTAATGCTTTGCTAGGTAGGGGAAGGACTCACTCTTTATCAAATGCCTCCCCCTCTCACCAAACTTTACTAAAAAATGAAAACCTCTGCATATCTTTATTCCCAAATTTAAAACTACAATCTGTGCGTCTTAGTAGTTTCACATAATACCTAGAATTTTTCTTTTATTCCTAACCCTACAGACTTAGCATACATATAAAACAGAATTTTATTGCTAAAGGAGACCTTTGGAATCATTAAGCCCCATCTGGCCATTTTACAAATAAGGAATCAGGCCCAGAAAGGTTAAGTGACTTGCCCAAGATACACAACTGCTATGAGTTGGGCCAGAATTTCTGACTAAGGTCTTGGCTTTTCAATTAATACTAGATAAAGTGATAATTGAGAGGTTATATCTGTTGGGGATTTGACCTAGCATATGTGTGTGTGCATGTGTTTGCATGTGTGTATGCGTGTGTGTGTGTGTGTGTGTGTGTGTGCGTGTATGTGTAGCAGGTAACAGCCAGCTTTTGGGGGGGGGTTGGTAAGGTGGGGGTGGGAATACTGGGAATTAATGTTAAATGGCAGCATCCATAAGCATTCCTGCAACCCCACAGGACTTTCTCTGCCATTTATGCCCCATTTTGCTAAGTTTCTTTAACATTGCTTCTCAAAGAGTGGTCACTAATCTGAGTACTTGTTACAGATGTGAGCTTTTAGACCCTACAGGGGACTTAGTGCCTCAAAATCTCTGGAGGTGGCCCAGGAATCTCAGTTGTATCAAGAATTCCCCATGATTCTTTGTGTGCTCAAATATGAGCAGCACTGAGTTAAGAGCCATCCCAGGGTTATACCAAGTCCTATAAACACAGGGATTATAAGCATGGGCTTAGGCCAGACAGACCTGGGGTCAAATTCTTTTCCTGAGCTCCAGCACTGTTCCCTCTTTCCATATTTCCACCTGTCTCCCTCCCTCATCTCCTTCAGGTACTTGCTTGGATGCCCGCTCTGCGGTGAAGCCACCTGACCGCTCTATATGAACCAATAACTTACCCCCACCCTTACAGTCCAGATTCTGCTTTCCTTATTTAGTTTTCTCCATAGCACTCATCACCTGATATGCTATATATATGTATTATTTATATGTTATTGTTTGTTTCTCCACTCTCTGCTTCAATGTATGCTTCACTAGGGCAGGCATTTTTGTCTGTTTTGTTCACTGCTATCATCTCAGCTCCTAGGTCAGTGCCTGGCACATAGTAGGCACTTACTAAGTATTGGTTGGGTGAGTGAATGAGTGAGCCATTTAGTAGCTGTACGACTTTGAGAGAGTTACTTAATTTCTCTAAGCCTCAGTTTCCTCATCTGGAAAATGGGTATAACAGTCACCTCACAGGGTTATTGAAAGGAATAAACAAGATCATGTATATAAAACGCTTAGGACAGCGTTTTATCATCCATGCTAATCATCCATGCTAACTAGGCGAAAACTTTGATAAAGTGATAGAAACGTCTCTGGGTCTTATTTCATTCTCATGCCTTCCACTCTCTCTTACTCCATTCTACTCTCATGAGTCTTATTCCATCTCTGATGTTCAGGCAACGGGCAGGTAGTTCTTCAGTGCTCATTTGTTGGTAATATTTTTTAAGCCAAATGCTTAATGATTCAATTTTAGGGTCACAAAAGAGATGTGAATGTCAGAAGGCTTATATCAAAATGCCATTGTATATTTCAATTATCACAAGACTGGGCCAAAATTAGAAGGAGATGTTCTATAATGTATTTATGAAACTGGGGATAAATACTGGTTTACATAAAACTGCCATGAACCCTTGTCCTCAAGAAATGAGGACTCTACACACCCTGACTTTTTATCATTCTTCATAATTATGGCTACTCAAGGGGTCCATTCGGAGAGAATGAGGTAAACATGTTCCACATTAGGGCCCAAGTTTGGGGCCATGGAGATTCGACCTCTTTGACACACCTCCCATTCAGGGATGAGATCTATCCCCAGTGTCTTAAAACTAGGCAGGCCTAGACCTGCTTCAACAATAGAGCATGGCTAAAGAGACGTTATGTGACTTCTAAAGCCAGGTCAAAAAGACCATGTGACTCTGCTTGGCTTGATGTAAGAAGTTTGAGTGGAGAGGCCATGTGGAGGCTCTGGTCCTTGGTTCCAGTGGAGCCCAGCCTTGAAACCATCCCTGCCAAGGTGTTGATGGGTAGGGGAAGCCTCCAAATGTCACTTGGAACCCTTGAGAGCAGCCTGTCCACCAACTGAATACCACCAAGTGGCGGCTGCTCATGACATGCAGGACAGATGAATCACCCACCAAAGCCCTGCCTGTATTCTGGTCCACAAAACTGAGAAATATGATAAAATGGTTTCAAGCCATCCCATGTCGGGATCACTGGTTACACAGCAATGAATAACTGGAACAAACATCTTTGAAGATAGACCTGCCCCGGAACTGGGCCAGAAGATGTCTTCTGAATAACTTCAGGACACAAGACAGATGAAAAACGGAAATATTCCTTATTGATTTCTTCTTTGTCTTATGAATATCATTGATTTGAGCTCATTTTCTGAATTGTTTGAAAATACTCCCTTTATGCTCAGAGTTCTGCTGTTAGAAAGAGTTTGTTTCTGTAACGCAGGCCTCAGGCAGATCTTCTCCACTTGTTTTCAGCCTTCAGGTGTTTCCCTTACTCTCTCTCACCCCTACACTTGCAGGGCTCATGAATTCAAGTGCTCCGACAGTTAAGAAGAAAATTAAAAAAAATTTTTTTAACATTTATTTTTGAGAGACTGAGCATGAGCGGGGAAGGGGCAGAGAGAGAGGGAAATCCAAAGCAGGCTCCAGGTTCTGAGCTGTCAGCACAGAGCCCTGTGTGGGGCTCGAACTTACAAATCGTGAGATCATGACCTGAGCAGAAGTCAGATGCTCAACCAACTGAGCCACCCAGGTGCCCCAGGAGAAAAATTTTAAGAAGAATCTCAAAATCAGTCAACAACAATAACAAGAAGAGGATGAATGACTGGAATACAGCATATAGAAACTTGAGTTCAAGGCCTTGGCTGAGTGCCTTTTCCTCTCTGCATCTCAACCTCCATCACAAAGTGACAGGTTGGCCTTTGATCCCTAAGTGATCTCTTTAGCCATCCTGAATTTTCAAAGGTCGTGAAGGACATATGAGAAGGCAACATGCTTTCTGGGGAGAGATTTGCCAGATCACAGCTCCACGGGGGCTGGTGTACATTTGTCTCTTTCAAAGCTATGTACCCAACACCTTAGAAAGTACTACTAAAAAATAACAGTGATAGGCAACCATTACTGAGCTTTGTGCTGGAAACTGTACAATATGCTAGACGCGCATTCTCTTATTTCATTCCCATAGCAACCATGTGAAGTAGATACTAGCGCTACCCCCATTCTACAGACAATGAGACTGAGGCTTAGAAGTTTATGTAAGAGGCCAGACAGAACAGAGATAGTAAGCAGTGCAGCTGGAATTGGAAGGCAGTTTCTAAACAGAAAGCCCCAGCTCTTAATCACAAGTATTTGTGGAAGGAAGGGCAAGGAAGAAGGCGCTGTATCTTCTCCCGGCCTGTAACTGTTTTCTCTGGTTACAAGGGTGGCTCAGAGACCACAAAAGATATTAGATCTAAGGACTTCTTTTATATCCTGAGCTGCCAGTCTCCTGAGATTCAGCCCTACCTCTCTCATTGACCACAATCCGAGGCCTCAGGTGACTTCCTCCTTGACACCTCTAGCCCTATTACAAGTACTTAGTTCTCACCTAACCCCCCACATAGAGGATGGGCTAGCTGCATGGGGTTCCTGCCAAGGCAGCAGGAGGTTCAGGGAAGCCCCAGGGTTTATGTCAAGGGAGCCATCATTTGAAATGGTGTCTGGGAAAAGCCTGAAGGGAAGACTGCTATTCAAAGTCTGTTATTAACAGAAATATCTGGGTTGTGTCTGCAGAAAGAATTTTTCAGGGCTGGTGAATGGGAGCTGGTGTAGAGTAAAACAGGGCATTGTGGCCTGGAAGCCGGGAGGCAAACTGCCCAGGTAGACTTGAGCAAGCAGCTTCACTCCCTGGGTTCTGAGATCTCTAAGGCCACTCCTTTCTCTGAGATGTTCCATCTTGGCCCCTGATGCAAAATATCCCCATGACAGCAGAGGCTCAATTGGTGGCACAAAAAACATACCAAAAGACTCTGGGCCTTTGACCTGAACTTTCAAACAATTCAGTGAACAGCCAGGATCTGTTCCTAAATGTCATTCCTAAACCCTTTTCTCTGAAAGTAACAGGACATTTCCTTCCCCCTGTTGATGACAGAGGGCTCTCTGGAGAGAAGATGGGGCTTTGGGGTTTGGTAAGAAATCAGATATGGATGCCCATAACCTGAGAAATTATAAAATGCTTTCTCGCTCCCACCCCGTTTGCATGTGCTTCTTCCTTTGTCTCTAGGTCCTTACAGGAACATATTGTTACCACCAAATAAGTAAACCCATTCAAATGGGAATGTTACTAACTTGTTTAAAATCATGTCCATGTTGCTCTTAAATAACACCAGCAAAGATGCAGGAATGCCACACCAGCCAAAACCATCACCCCCAAACCTGGCAGCCAGTCCACCTCTTTTCTTTTGCAATCCATCCACATTTGAATGAGGATGGTCCTTGAACCATTGTCTTTCTAAAACAATGGCCTTATGGCCAGGAAGGCCTGTTTCAAACTCACTTTTCTGTGTTTCCTTGTCTGGTTGAGTAGGTGTTTCTGTTCCCCGAAAGTCAACTTTGTGTTGTGGGGATGCCCAGTGCATACTCTTCCCTACCAGGAGTTTCAATCATTTCCTCTACAGCCCAGCCCTGGGTCTCTGAGTCTTTTTGGCTTATTTCCTTCTCCTAACTGAGCAAGGACCCAGTGTGGGAAGTGAGGACTTCAACTCCCTAACAACCTCTGAAAAAGTTGTGGCAAAAGCAACCTATTTGATGATCCACCAGGTAAGATTTGAAAGTATTTCATTGGTACATTCGGTTCTGGTGGTTGAAGACTGCTGTGTTCATGAATTTCACTTCTATGAGAGTTTGTATTACTGCTCCCAAGTGTTTGCTACATTTCCATGTGAGAATATTGTACTCCCAGCCCAGTCAACATCAGGCATGGCTATGTGATTTAATTTGGTCAATAAGTAGTCAAGTGGCAATGACAGAAGTTGTAAGAGCCATTGTGTAGTTCTGTTACTGTCATTTCTCTACCAGGAGAGCTATGTAACCCATATAGCAGCTGCTTATTCAGCCTGGATCCCTAAGTGAAGACACATGGAGAAGAACTGCAGGTCACCCACTGCTGTGACCAAGGAACAGACCTTTTAGTCATGAGCCGCTGAGATGTTAGGTGTGTTTGTCACTGCAGCAAAACCTAAGAAAAGTGAAAGCACCATCTTAAAGGGTGACAACAGTGCCATCCTGGAAGGCCTGAAACAAGGCAATGGACTCTGCTTTCTCCTCAAGTGAAACACCTTCTCTTCCTGTACTGTTCGTAGAGCTGGTTGCCATAAAGACCCTCAACAAATGGTACATAATTGTGAACACACGTGTGCCTCTTTAGATCTCACCAAGGCCTTTGTATTTGCTCAAGATCTCATTTGCACCCCAAAACAACCTGGTAAGATGTGATAGACAGGTATTTCTATTCCTGTTTATAGACAAGAGAAGTAAGAATCAAATGACTAAGGAACTTTGGCAAGGTGATGTGGCTCTTCAATAGGAAAACCAAAACCAGTGCCCTTGTACCTTCTAGACCATTTCTACCCTACTAAGCTGCCCAATGCTGACACTATAGGAGGGGTCACTTGAGGTTGTCTAGCCTTGCATGTTCAAGCGCCTTGAGAAGCCACAGGAAACATCCATCCCCACATCCAATAAGATAAGAGAAATCCTTGGGTGACTGGATGTTCTCATTCCATTCACCCAACTGCACTCTGAACACAACATGCAATATAAACATGTATTCGTTTTAAGCTGATCTTCAGGGAAAAGCAATGACATTTTGAGGCATTTCATCTGCAAAATCAGTTGTCAGGACCTTGTCAGATATTTGCTTAGAACGAATAAAAGCTGGGGCCCTGGGTGGCTCAGTCAGTTAAGCATCAGATTCTTGATTTCAGTCCAGGTCGTGATCTTACCATTTGTGAGATTGAGTCCTACATTGGGCTCTATGCTGACATCTCAGAGCCTGCTTGGGATTCTCTCTCTCTGTCCTTCTCTTGCTTGCATTCTAAATAAATAAATAAATAAATAAACTTTAAAAATTTTTTAAAAAGAACAAAAAAAAAGCTATGATACATTCTGTAAAATTTAAAACACACATAAAATAAGATTTATGACATGATGTTTTGATCAAACTTTAGACTAATCAGACCTTGAACTAGTGCAGCCAAAGCCCTAGATGGCTCTTCAGAGGATGCAAGTTATCACCTAAAAATATAAATGAGCCATGGTTAGCGACCAAACAGAAAATTGTAACACATATTACTATAAGTAATACGTTATATTCATATAATGATTATGTTTGTACTAACATAGTTACTGTGAAATAATTATTACTAAGCTGTTAAATCCTACTCTTGAAAAAAGGCAGAAATTTTGAATTGGAGTATGTAAAAAGGCCAGAGCAGGCCACTCAAGAAAATGCACTTTGCTTTGTGGTGACTTGAGCTTCCCAAGGACCTCACCAAGTCCTCAGTACTGGGCTCTACAGCCCTTGAGAAAAGATGAACCCACCTGAAAATTGAAAGCGGCTAGGATCTAGAGGAACTCCTGTTCCAGCATTTTCTCTGCTTGTTTAAATGTCTAGGCTACAGCCATTTCTGAGCTAGTTTAATTGCATTACATGTTTCTCAAATGGCTATTATGGACCCAGTGGTGAGCTAGGCATTTGGAGATTTATAAATGAGAAGTAGAGGGGTAATTTTGCCAGCTTTCATCACTTAGAATTCAGGCACTGACTCCATACCTTTGTGCCCTTACCTCAGTATTCACCTATAGCTCAGCACTCAAGATTCCTTTATGTATCTGGCTCAAAATTTGTTCAATTTTGATGGTATAGGGTGGGAACAAGAGAAAGAAACCAACAACTGCAACAACAACAAAAATTGTTAAGACATAGAACTTTTGACTTGTGCCATTGTTCAATAAATTAATCAAGTAAGTCTTGGGAAGGAGGCCATTTCTCTCTTACTACTGACATGGGTAATATTAGCAATAGCGTCTGCTGGTGGTCTGTACCGGGGTCTTTCTTCAGAGCAACTTTGACACATACACATGGAAATACATATCTCCATCTTAATTAACACACCTTAAGGAAACCATAGGCTCACACCTGTCAGAATGGATAAAATTAACAACTCAGGAAACAACAGATGTTGGCAAGGATGCAGAGGAAGAGGAATCCTCTTGCACTGCTGGTGGGAATGCAAACTGGTTCAGCCATTCTGGAAAACAGTATGGAAGTTCCTCAAAAAATTAAAAATAGAACTACCCTATGATCCAGCAATTGCACTACTAGGTATTTATCCAAAGGATACAGGTGTGCTGTTCTGAAGGGGCACATGCACCCAATGTTTATAGCACTATGGACAATAGCTAAACTATGGAAAGAGCCCAAATGTCCATCGACAGATGAATGGATAAAGAAGATGTATATAGTTACAGAGAGGGAAGGAGACAAACCATAAGAGACTCTTAAATACTGAGAACAGACTGAGGGTTGATGGGGGGGTGGGGGAGAAGGGAAAGTAGGTGATGGGCATTGAGGAGGGCACCTGTTGGGATGAGCACTGGGTGTTGTATGGAAATCAATTTGACAATAAATTATATTTAATAAAAAATAAAATAAAATAAAAATAAATAAAATACACATACACACACAATGGAATATTACTTGGTGATCAAAAAGAATACAACAACATGGATAGAACTATCATGCTAAGCAAAATAAGTCAGTCGGAGAAAGACAAATAGTCACTCACATGTGGAATTTAAGAAACAAAACAGATGAATATAGGGGAAGGGAAGCAAAATAAGGTAAAAACAGAGAAAGAGACAAACGATAAAAGACTCTCAAATATAGAGAACAAACTGAGGGTTGCTGGTGGGGTGCTGGTGGGGTATGGGCTAAATGGGAGATGGGGATTCAGGAGGGCACTTGTTGGGATGAGCTCTGGGTGTCATATATCAGTAAGGAATCACTAAATTCTATTCCTGAAATAATTATTAGACTATATGTTAACTAACTGGGATTTAAAAAACAAAAACCAGAAAACAAACCTCCTCCAAATAAGCAGGCAGATCATAGGGCATCCATTTCTTCAAGGTAGGATTGTGCATGACAGAAGAACAAGAGTAATTCTTGGCTTTGGTGTTTCAAAAGCCAAGGCTTTTAATTTGCAAAAGTCTGACTTGGTGTCTTAAAACACAATAAGAATTTGACTACATATCCTTGTGGGATATAACCCAAAGGCAAAAAAAAACCCAAAAAACAAAAAACAAAAACCAACCAAACAAAAAACACTGAAGAGGAAAAAAAACACTTTAAACTGTTTTCTGTAATTACATTGTTGGTGGTAGAGTTGGTATTCTAACACCATTTTATATGTGTTGTGGATTAAAACAAACGAATAATTATGTTGGGATTCTTAGGAATCAGAATTTGGGTCACAAAGAAGAAATAGATGTAAGAGAGGTGCAGTCAAGTAAAAACCCTTATTATTCTGCACCCAATTCCAACCTGTGGGGTATTTTTCCACACACAAATAAGCACTTCATAGACACCCTACAGCTGGGTGTCTACCATTCAAGTCAACACTGACACTATCTACCTGGAGACAGCATCAGATTCCAGAGGCTAAGGGCTCAGTCCCACCAGAATGCCCTCCATTTCTGAAGCTCAGTTGTAAGTTCAGGCTGTCACCTGTGCTTCTGAGTGACCAGCTTTAAATCACAAGTTCCTTGTCTCCCTCCTTGGGTTTCATTAATTTGCTAGAGTGGCTTACTGAATTCAGCAAACTAGCTCATTCACCAGATTACTGGTTTATTATAAAAGGATATAACTCAGGAACAGCCAATGATAGAGATGCTTGCATAGGGCAAGGTATGTGGGAAAGAGTGCTGAGCTTCCTGGTCTCTGACCACATGACTTTCCTGGCATCTCCATGTGTTCACCAACCCAGGTGCTCTCCAAACCCTCTTCTTTTGGCTTTTTATGGAGGCTTCATTACATAAGCACAATTGATTGAATCATTGACCATCGGTGATTGAACTCAATCTCCAGCCCCCTCCTCTTTCAGTAGGTCAGGGGCTAAGGCTGAAATTTCCAACCCTATAATCACATGGTTGGGTCCCTTAGCAACCAGCTCCCATTCTTAGGTGTCAGCTAAAAGTCACCTCATTAACATAACAAAAGACACCTTTACTGCTCTCATCACTTAGGAAATACCAAGAGTTTTAGAAGCTCTGTGCCAGAAATGAGGATGAAGACCAAATAGATATTTCTTATTATGAGTCACAAAATCACAATCATGTATAGTCTTGAGTTTGAAATGACATACCAGCATGAACTCATTACAATGTATTTTATCTTTATCAGTGGACAAAGGCCCACTGAAAAAAAACTGGAGACAATATCAAACCCATGGAATGTATACCACCAAGACTGAACCTTAATGTAAACTATGGACTTTGGTTGATAATGATGTGTCAGTGTAGGTTCATTGACTGAAACAAATGTACCACTGTCGTGGGGGGTTGATTAGTGAGGGAGGCAGTGTCTGCATGGGGGCAGTGGGTATATGGGAGTTCTCTGTACTTTCTGCTTAATTTTGCTGTGAATCTAAAACTGCTTTAAAAACAAGTCTATTTTAAAGGTGGGGGAGGGACATGATCAGTTTTCTTATTCGTAGGTGTAAGATGCCATGAGCTAGAGAAGAGAGTAAGAGAAGGAATAGTGAGTGTAGGTGTCAACAGGTCCCTGAGGAAGTGCCCTATGGCTAGAGTTAACGTCAAGACAAGTAAGTCAGGGAGGGGCTGTGCTCTGTTCAAGAGTAGAGCCCAGGAAAATGCCAGGCTTCAGCATTTCCTCTGCCAAACCATGTGCAGATGTGGTGGTGGACTTCCCGTCGTAGCTACAGGTTGTGTGTAGACAAGCAAGTCTCCATGAATGCCCCCTTGCAGAGTTCCTGCAGGTCACAGAATGACACCGTTGGGGGTAGCAAGGTGATTTTCTGAGAGCCCAGGTGTGGCATGAACACATACAGGATCCCAAATACCTCCCCAAGTCCCCCACAACCCCAGTGTGTCACAAAAGCGGCCAACAAACAGTCAAACTAGGAGAACCCTTGAAATCAAATAAGAAGTCTGCAGAAGTAACCCCCAAGAATTAACCTTCCAAACCCAGAGGAAACAAAAGCATCACAACAGATGCCAGAGGGACTGTATGAGGATGACTGAGGCCCAGGGGTGCCCATTTCACTACCCCAATCCACCCCCAGCATGATAACCCTATTCCTGCTTTGAAAGAAAAGGAGCTGAATTGCCTAAGATTATAGGGTGAGAGCTTAAAGTACAGAAAAAAATGTTTTAGGTTCATTTACAGAGAAATCAAGTTCTATTATCCATACATCTAAGTTTATGCTTAATGCAGTTTCATTAAGCATCTTTTTTAAGTCAACATCCCTGACCCACCCTGGCATTCTGTGCCATATGCCTTCGGTGACAAATTACAATGGAAAGCATTCTCCAAAGGTTCCAAGGGAAGGAGACTCAGGGAATGATGAGGAGCAGGGAGAGGACCACTTCACGGTCACCATTTATTTGTTCAGCTATGAGAAGTGGTAGCAGATGTTTAACTTTTCAAAACACAAGCTGTAAAATAAGATACAACAAAGATCGTACATGATATGATTTGTTTCCAGGTCAAAATAATAATGATGGGCAGTTAACCTGAGTGACTTATACATACCAAGTGCTGTATGTGAATATCTCACATCAACAAACTGTTACCATCGCTCCTCCACCGATAGAGACCCTGACTCAGGCACCAAAGTAGCTTGTTTGGGAGCCACACACCTGGCATTTAATGGAAATTTGGCAGGAACCCAAGCCCTGTGGCTTTAGGACCCAGGTTCTTAGCCACTCTGCTCCAGAGTCTCCATTGCCTCAACACAGCAGACGTGTCTAGTCAGTGGCCCACCTCTTATAAGCTCACTCCAGGCCTCCATTCTGGAAGGGCAGATCAGCGGAGACTTGCCCCCATTCAGTGACTTTAGGAAGGAGGAACCCGCCTCCAAAAAACTGATGTGGACAAGCTCCATATGAGGCCTCAGTGTGCTTTACCAAAAAAAATGTTTGTTTTGTGAAGACAAGTGTTCCATGTCTGTCACAGAAAGCAGAAGGAGGCTAACTAAACTACAAGAGGCCAGTCAGGGTCACTCCTGACCTGGAGGCTCTGCTTAAGAGTCAGGAGGGGAAAAGCAAACTACACTTGGTTATCAATGGACTATTTCACTCCCTCTCTAAATAAGCCACGCGTGCAAAGGCAGGTCAAAGTTCATTTGCTTTAGATCAAGTATGAGAAGGAAGTATACAATGCACTTCACTGGGGTTGGGGGTGTTTCTTTGCTCTATAATTTGACATTCAGAATTGGTATGAATAACATGAGTAAAGTCAGTTAATGGCCTCAATTTTCACTGCTAATAAATGAACATTATATACATAAAGCCTGATGGTGGATCTAACCTTAGGGGTGTCCAAGTTATCAGCCTGAGGCACAAGCATCAATTTGGTTGTTTGTCCTGCTGCTGCGAAGCAGAACATTCTCCCTCAGCTGCTGTGGGACACAGAGGAAGGGACCTGACGAGCTTCTGGGTTATTGTTGGACATAAAGTGACCTGGCTCTGGGTCAAAACAAATTTGGCCCTTTAAAGTCTCTGAAGGTTGGGACAAGTCCTGAAAAACAGTGACAGGACCATAATAGGTCCTTTATGAGCAGTTCTGTTCTAAAACGACATTGAGTCTGGTGTTCACAGGCGCTGACCTCAGAAGTGCCGTCTCAGGAGCAGCCCGAGGCTGCAGAGAGGCTGTGCTATAAATGGATGCTGAGCAGCTGTGAGGGGAGCTATTTTGGGATCCCAGGGGGTCTCATTTGTACTTCAGGTTAGGAAGCTTCCAAGTGAAGGAAGAGCCTTCAGACCAGGCATAGCCGTCCTCCCTGCCACGCTCTGCTGCTAGGCCTCTCAGGTCCCATTCCCTCCCTTCTTTAAAGATTTCACTAGCACAGGGCGCTGGGTCTTTGTGAAGGAGAAACACAAAGGGAGAAGAGGGAGCAAATCATCTCCCTGCCCAGAGTGTTTGGGGAAATTGCTTCCTCAGTTGTGTTCTAGATAAGATTGCCTGACCTTTGCAGATCTGGTGGAGGTGCCAAGGCCTTAGGCTCTCAACGCCTTTTGCATCCACATCAGTGGCTGTCAAACAGGAAGTAACCTGGGAGCAGAGGTGAGAAAACAGGGTGTTAGACTCCTCTTCACTGCTCAGCTCTGGCCCAATCTGCGGGGCAAATGGACTGGTTCCTTCTCTCTCATGGCCCAAGTGCCATGGTTTAAGTTGGTGTGGCCTCAGGGCCCTCTGAACACTATAGCTTCTTTCCGTCCCCTTCTACCTGGCTTGAAATCCCTTCACTGGTCATGTGAAGTTAGAAGAAATGGCAGATTAATGGTCTCCTCTCAGGTTAGCCCATGCTCACATGAATGGGGGCCATCTTGAAGACAGACCCAGCGTCTAATGGAGCAGCTCTCGTTGCTTAAGCATGAGCACTTTAGAGCACAAAGACCTGGGTTGGAATGCCACATTGCTACATCTTACTTAGGTGACCTTTGGCAGGTCTTTTCATTGCCCTGGGACTCCAGCCTCACTTACAAAATGGGATCCATTATCTTATCTGCCTCATGAGGTTGTTGTGAGAATTAATTGGTGCAAAATACTTGGTACCACACGTGCCACAAGGTAAGTGCCATGTAACGTATTACATTTTTGCAATGGATATGTTATGTCCCCTCTTACTAACAGCTGGGGAGAGAGATTTGTCAATGAGAGCTCTTGAGGTTTGGAGCTGAATGAGGACCCTAGTTCTGACTTACGTTGTCACTGTTCAAGGAACCTCCTAATCCAAGAAAAAGGAAAGTGACAAGGGGGAAGAAGAGAGGAAGAAGGTAGGCAAACTTCTGCTTTGCAGCTGGGGCTCAGGCTGGCCCTGACTGGTTGAGCTATGAGGAGCTCCCAGTGCTGACAGCCCAGAGTGCCAGGCATTTAGGAAAGATGGATACCTGTGCCTGTGCTCTGAACAAACATCTCAGGTCCACAGGAGAATTATAACATTGAAGCTGCGAGGGACTATACAAATAGAGTCCATATCCTCTCCTTACATATGAGGAAATGTAGGTTTGGAAAAGTAAAAGGACTTACCCAGGTCGCACTGCTGAAAACAGCAGATAGCTTGTAAATATAGCACACAGTGGTTGAATTTTATTGTTCCTGTAAAAGAAATTTTGTTGGTGGAAGGGAGGGGACATATACTCAGCCCCGTTAAAGGGACCCACACACCTATTTAGGAAGCAACAGGCACAAGAGCTTCCCCAGCACCCTAAACAGATCCAGTGAAAACTCTCCAACTGACCTCACCAGCCACTTGCAAAAGCCAAGATGAGCAAATGAGACAAGAAAGGGTTCATTGCTATTGTAGCTTTTGGTAAACAAGGACCTTAACATCATGCAAGTATGATGAGCCAGATGGCTGAAGGAATTTCTTGACAGTAGGAGCTTCCCCAAATTCTAGTTGCTTCTGAGCAAGTCTGGAACTATGTGCTGCTCAAAGAGTGCCTCGATTCTCAAAGGAACCCAATGCATCCCCAAGGCCTTGGTCTTTCCAAAGGAATTTTAAGGGGTGCCTGGGTGGCTCAGTCCGTTGAGTGTCTGACTCTTGATTTCAGCTCAGGTCATGATCCCAGGGTTGTAGGATCAAGCTCTGCAGTGAACATGGAGTCTGCTTGAGATTCTCTCTCTCCCTCTCCCCTCCCCTGCTTGCATGTGTGCGTTGTCTCTCTCTTTCTAAAATAAAAACAAAAACAAAAAACAAAGGATCATTGAGATACCTGTCTGATCCCCTCTGTAAAGGTAGGCATTGAAGCCATTTTCTGTGCTGTTATTCGATGTCCTTTACAAAGAGTGGGACCTTATTTCATCCAAACCAAGACACTTTTAAGCATGAAAGAGGGCACTATTAAGTTCCCTGGGACAACATGTGTAAACTGTGAATGTCCTGGGAACTTTGGGATATGTGGTTACCCCACCTATAAAAATCAATATGATAATTTCCTCTTACAATGTAAAACCTAGAAGTATATGTTTTCCCAGAATTGATGCCTCTCTCTTTTTTTTTATCAAACAATGAGGGAGGGAGCAGAAGGTATGTAATCTGTCCATTCCTTTTTGCCTGGGTTGCTAGGAAGTTCAGAGTTAAGTTTTATATCAATTCTAACAATCACCACTTCACCCCCTCCCAACTCTCAATACAATTGTCTTCTCATCCCTTTCCCCAACCCCATTCTCTACATGCTCCTTGATCATGCTTCTCACACCACATCTAGATAGGAATTTGATCTTTTTTTAAAAAATAAATTACCTCAAAATCCTTTGTAAGCAGGTCAGTATGACTAGCACACCTCCTGAATTTTCTGAGACAGTTTGCTATCATGTATTCAGCCTATTTTCCTCATAAACTATCCAAAGTTCTAAGGAATTCCCTATTTTGCCTTCTAAAATGTACTATTTCTTTAAGTAAGCACTTTTTTGAATTCCTACCATGACCTGGAATGGAGACAGGAATATTATCAGTCAACAAAATAGACACAAATTCCTCCACTTGTGTAGTGGACATTCTAGTGAAAGAGATGGGCAACAAATGATAAATTCAACCAATAAGCAAATTATATAATAGGTTAGAGGGGCAATAAGAACAATGGAAAAAAAGAGAACAGGGTCATGGAGTGGGGAATATCAACTGTTAGGCAGTACAATTTAAATGGAGTGATCAGGATGGGCTTCATTGAGAAGGCGATATTTGAGTAGAGTCAACACATAATTTATCGTCTAAACTGGGAAACTTTTTTATTTGAGTATGGTTTACACACCATGTTACATTAGTTTCAGGTGTATAACCTAGTGATTCAACAAGTCTATATGTTATGTTTCACTCGCTACAAGTGTAGCCACCATCTGTCATCATACAATGATATTTAAAATTGTTTTTAAGGTTTATTTATTTTTGAGACAGAGAGAGACAGAGCATGAACGGGGGAGGGTCAGAGAAAGAGGGAGACACAGAATCTGAAGCAGGCTCCAGGCTCTGAGCTGTCAGCACAGAGCCCAACGCAGGGCTCGAACTCACGGACCGCGAGATCATGACCTGAGCCGAAGTCGGACGCTTAACTGAGCCACCCAGGCGCCCCAATGATATTTTAATATGTTCTTCATGCTCTACCTTTCATTCCGAACTGGAAGCTTTCAAAAGTGCAAAGGGAAGCTCATAATAATTACACCGGGACAACAGATGCAAACTAGTACTCTCCCGGGCTCAGACATATGGCCACCCTGCGCATGAGCAAAGACTTGAAGGAAGTGAGAGAATCATTCAGGAAGGAGTGGTTCAGGCAGAGAAAATAGCAAGTTCCAAGGTCTTGAGGCCAGAGCGAGGTAGAGCAGTAGCAAGGCACGCAGTGTATTTGGAAGGGAGTAAGCAAAGGGACAGCTGTAGGAAATGGAGTCCAAGAGGCACTGGGGACCCCAGATTCTGTGGGCCATTGTAAGGGCTTTGGTTTATCTCTGAGAGAAATGGGGAGCCATGGCTGGGTCTTAAGATATGATCTGGCTTATATTTTGCCAGGGTTCACACTGGCTGCTGTATTAAGAGTAGACAACAGAGTGGGTAAACAGGAAAGCAGGGAGACTAGGTAGGAGGTGGTAGTGGAAGTGGTAAGAAGTCAGATTCTGGATAGATTTTGAAGGTGTAACCAACAAGACTTTTTGTCGATTGGATGTCAAGGGTGTAAGAAACGAGCCAAAGTTGATTCCGGGGTATGAGTCTTGAGAAACTAGGAGGATGGAGGTACCACTTACTGAGATGGGGAAGACTTTGGGTAAAGGAGGTGGAAAGGGGAAGAGCCGTGATGGTCGGGAATCCAGATTGGGACCTGAGAAATCTGAAATGTCTGTGTGATGAGCTGTCCAGCAGGCCCCTGGCTATACAAGTCTAGAGTTGAGGGAATACGTTGGGACTAAGAGAGACACATTTCGTCAGTAGCATATGGATGCTGTATAAGATACGAGAAGGGTGGGACTCCCCAGGTCCCCCTGACCACCTCTTGCACCTCAAAGCAGTGCAAAAACCTTTCTGCAGATCAAATTTTTGTTCCTGGCTTGCCAAAAATCAGAATGTTCATCCTCCAAAGCCCACCACAAATCTTGATTTTTCATGAAGTTTTTCCTAATTACTGCAGTCCCTACGGGACTCTCTTAATTTATATAATTGTCTGCCTCACTGATTCATCAATTAATAACTATCTACTGAGCAAACTCTGTGTACATGGCCCAGTGCTGGGTGCTGTGGGGGATGTGAAACAAGAACATCTGGTCTCCATACCCAAAAAGCTTATGCCCAGCTGAGCAAAGAGAGATGTTAGCCAAAGCACTGAAGAACATCAAGTTCTTTAAGGACCCAGAATCAGTAGGTGCCTGGGTGGCTCAGTAGGTTAAGCGTCTGACTCTTGGTTTCAGCTCAGGTCATGATCTCACAGTTTGTGAGTTTGAGCCCTGCATCAGGCTCTGTGCTTAGTGCAGTGCAGAGCCTACTTGGGATCCTGTCTTTCCCTCTGTCTCTCTGCCCCTCCTCCACTTGCTCTCTCTGTCTCTCTCGAAATAAATAAATAAACTTTAAAAAAATTAAAAGAAGGTTAGAATAAGGATTATGTTTTTTTTTTTTAAAGGAGTCTGGATCAGTGGCATGAAGAAAGTATCTTTTGAGTTGAATCTTAAACAGGCAGCTTCTAGGGACACATTTTTTGGAAAATCTGAGTAAGTGGTCTGTCTCCTAAAAGTCTTCCAGTTCCAAAAGTCTGTATTTCTATGAATATTGAAAAATGGAAATTTTCTCCAGAGGAGTAAGGGTAGGGCGGGGTGGGAGACACATTAGAAGTGGCCACCTAAGTAGCAAAGTGTTGGGGGCAGGAGTGAACATGAGGTCGCAGAGGAGATGGTAAAAGGTAAGATCTGGGGCGGACATTTCAAGTGTAGAGCAGCAGAAAATGAGTCTGAAAATAAAGGGGCATCAGAGCCCAGCTTGAGTGTGATATCACAGACAAGGAATGGTTGTGTTATGGGGGTGGGCTGAATGAAGTGGGTGGAGAAAAGTAGACGTGAAGTTCTTGTTATTATCCAGGCATGTGGTAACAAAGGCTTGACTGAAAGAACTGGTTAGAAATGAAGACTAACTTCTGAACTAGAATATCTTTTGAAAGAAAGAAAGAAAGAAAGAGGGGAGGGAGGGAGCAAGAAAAGAAGGAAGGAAAGAAAGAAAGAAAGAAAGAAAGAAAGAAAGAAAGAAAAGGAAGGAAGGAAGGAAGGAAGGAGAAAGAAAGAAAGAAAGAAAGAAAGAAAGAAAGAAAGAAAAGAAGGAAGGAAGGAAGGAAGGAAGAATAAAAGAACAGTGTGGTTACAGAAGAGAATAGAGGCCAAGAAAGGGAAGCATGATGCTAGGAGTCCAGGCCTGAGAGGGGAGAAGCAATGGAATCACTAATGGATGGGGACATGGAAATGGCGTTGGTGGAGAAGACTTTGTTTGAGTGGGTCATTTGCAGTAAGAATGGAGGCCCCAGGGGTAGGGGAGGGTCCAGGTCAGAGTTGGAGAGGCAGGAGTGAGCCATGTGGAGCCATGCTGAAGCCACGAGACAGGGTAAGCTCAAGGAACACTGTACTTAGGAACCGGTGACCTATGTGCACCTGCAGATTTTATTTTCCCAACCAGATACTTGGCATACTTTTTCTTATATTCTTGCAGTCTTGGGGAGACAAAACAATGTGGTGATTAAGCATATGGGGTCTGGTGTCAGACTTCCTCCATGTGAATCCTGGTGTTATCCGGCATTGGCTCTAGCTTTCTAACCCTGGACAAATTCCTTAGTTTCTCTAAGCTTCATTTCCTTCATCTAGGACATGGGGAAGACAATAGCAGTTGCCTCATAGTTGTGAGGATTAAAATAGATTTGGCACATGGAAAGTCTTCGATCACTTCGCCATTACTGTACATGGTCACTTCTCCATAAATATTCACTAAAAGCAGAGCCCATGGAACCAATATTTAAAATCATACAATTCCATAAACCAGTTTATCAAAGGAAAGATTAAGGGAGAGAATGAACATTTACTGATCGCCTGCTATATGTCAGACACTCTGTTAAATATCAATTGACACAACAACCCTATTAGATTGCTACCCCCGTTTTATAGACTAAGAAATAGTGGCTCAAAAAAAGGTCATACAGCTAATAAATGATATGTGTTTTTATGCACTTAAAAGTTCTGAAAGGATACGTTCCAAGTTATCCTCTCATTTTATACAGCTCCATATTATTTAAAATTTTCAACAAATATCTATTATTTCTTAATCAAAAAATAGTTATTTTCATTTTGGGGGCAGGCGGGAAGGGTAGGGGAAGCCTGTCAATCCCAGATGCTTATCTAGAAATAAAGAGCCTTGGGGCCTCTGTTACAATGTTGCCCTGAGCCACTGGGGGAAAAAGGATAAGCTATGTGTAACCCTGAGAACTGAAGAAATCAGCAAGGAAAAGACAAAAAGGGAAGATGGGTAAGCGTGTAATGTATTTGAAAGAGACTTCCGTCTAAGATAATTAAAATAATAGAAAAGTTTTCATGCTTAAAGGGATAAATCTCCTTAATCTGTCCCATACTCTTAATCCCTGCATGAGATGTCTCTCTTCTTGCAAAGTGGACACAGCTTCCCTATATATGGACTCCTAGGGCCTCAGACAAGGTACAAGCAAGATCAATTCCCTAACACCAACATATGCTAAAGAAAAAAACACGGGGAAGAGTCCAAAGTCCAGATTAAGTCTGAGGTCAAAAATTTGTTCTCCTCATGATCAAATAATAATCTTCTGAAAAAATACAAGGGGAAACACCCTGATAAGGGAAAAACCACCTCTCCAAAGGATTACTTCAATTAATTGAATTCTACTTTAAAAAAAAAAACAAAAACATCTCTGGTCCATGTCATGTCATTTGTATATTTTGAAGGTGGTAATTATAACAGATATGTCAGACATGTTGGAGGAGTTTGCTTCATTTTAAAAGTGTTTAAATTATTGTACTATATTTCTAAGAATGTCATAGAAGGGAATTCATCTTTGACAAGAATCAGAGAGGTTTGCTGAAACTCCCAGGGGAAAGTAGGGTGTTCTGATAGAGAGCAAGATGAGGTGACTTATGAGAAATCTTGACAATCAATCGATCAATCAATACAGCATCTTCATGAAAGTTTATATTTCACATATTCCCTTCTAAAGAATTTTGCTTCTGGCAGGTGCATGCAAATGTAATTCAAGTCACTAACAATTTCTGAATACCTATTGCGTTCCAAGCACACAAAAATGAAAAAAAGTGTAGTCTTTCTTCTTAAGGAGGTCACAACTGATTGCAATGCAGTGTAATAAATTCTATCTACACACACACACACACACACACACACACACAGAGAGACAGAGACAGAGAGACAGAGATAGAGAAACACTGGGATGAAGGATGGAGTAGCTATTAATTCTCCAGTGGGTCAAAATAAAGGACCTAGGAGGTCAGAGAAAACTATCAAGACATGTCTTGGGCTGAAGGGTTCCTAGGATATCAATGATCAATTTATCATTTATTTGCATCAACCTGCCTGTAGTCCCCTTGAGAATCAAGAAATTTGTTCTGCTATTCCTAAATTTGCTTTAAGAACCCTTCTTGCTATTCTTAGCTTTCAAACAAAGTCTGGTGGGAAAAAGGTGGAAATTCAGGATCTTAAGAACAGTTTAAACAATTTAGAAAAAAGAACAGATTGAAGCATTTTCTCAAGAAATTGGACAAATTTTAAAACTTGCAACATAAGACAAAAGAGGCAGGGAAAACAAAAAGCTTCTTCCCTCCAACAGAAGCTGATGCTAGTTGATAGAGATGGAAAGGAAAGGTATAATAAATCCCACTGCACCCCACCTTGACCTCTACTCCCTCCAAAGAAATACTGAGATCTCATCAAGTGTAGGGTCCCATAAGAAATAAGGAATGGAGGAGATTATCTCTGTAAGGGTCATCTCTGTGTACTTAGCAAACCCTGCGTGCAGCTACTTTTCTTGGGTTCTACTCCCACTTCAAGGCAGCTGGCAAAGCAGGGATTTTGAAATTATAGCAAACTGACTGACAACCTCCCAGCTCACTTTCAGTCCAATAGGTCCACATTCCCACACACTAAAAATTAGGTTGCTCATATGTTACTTGTGCTGATCTTAAAGATCAGTCCACCTTATCTGAGGTGACCAGCAAGTATCCCCAACTTGATGAGAATGACGCAGAGGGTTACTGTTTGTTTTCCTTGAAAACTCTAGCAAGTTCATCAGTCTGCCATGGCCTGCCAATGTGAACAATGGATTCTTCTTTGCCACCTTTGGCTATTTTCAAAACTGCAAACCCTCAGATCCCTGACTTGGAACACCTTTCGTTTTTCCTAGAGAATGAACTACTGATTTTCCTAGTGCTCTCTGGATCATGGTCTTTCCATCCTGCTTGCTGCCTCTCAGGCACTTAGATAACAGTTGTCCTTGTTTGACCAGAGAGAGACAGAGTAAAACAGAACAAAACAAAATCTTAGAAGCATTGACCTTTTTTGGTGACTTCTTAGTTACCAACTTTTCCTCGGCCTCTAATAAAGGGGTGATGTGTTTATCAGCTCCTTGTGCTAAAGGTCAGTCTTCTACTGTCTGTATGTGTCTAATAAATTTGGCCTCTTACGTGGGCTGTGGTACAAAGCCAACTTCTTCAAGAAAGAGAGATGCCACCAAAATGATGGATACAAAGCATCATTGTGCGACTGAATCCATACTGGGTTATGTTCCTGGAAGCAGTCTTGTTTAATTTCTCTCTCCACTCATGAGTGACTTTTTCCCCCATGACTTTTAGATTAACAGCTTTCAAAATCCATGTGCCACCTTCCCCAGGAAACTTTTTCTGGAGAAACCTTTTCATGGAGAAAAAGCATGGGCAGCTCATGAAAATTAGCCAAATATCAACCTGGTGGCTTCCAAGGGGACCTGCCAGTCCTCAAGCACTCATTAATGGTGAATCTAGGATTATAGTAATCTGGGTCAGATGGCAGCCAACTGTTGACCAGGAAGTCTCTCCAGGGCTAGCCTGTCATATACTGCGGCTGAGAGAAAGGTCCCAATTCCTGAGAATTTGGATGGCAAGAACAAAACAGGATACTGGGAACCAAAATAAAAATTCATTCCTGCACACAGAAGCCCATGGGGTGGGGGAAGCTATACTTTAAGGAGTAATAAAAGCCAAGAGATCACCATAGGATACATATACTGACTTCAGTTAGCATAAATGATTAGACAGAGAACAACATAGGAGCCCAGAGACCAGCCATAGTGCTAAAGAAGTCCAATAAGTAAGAAGATGGGCTAAAGAGTCTGGGTTCATGTCCTGAATCAGCGTATTTAGATCTTCCTAGCTTACTTAGATCTTAGCCACAGCTTCCCTAATTGTAACACAGAGATAATAACACAACCTACCTCCCTAGGTTGTTACAGGGATTCAATGAGATGATGGGTAAAAAGGCACTTTTCTCCAAACCTAACACATAGTAAGCATTCAATGCATATTAGCTATTGGTATTTTTTCTAGCTCATAGCATCATACCTGGCATATAGTATACAATCAATAACCATTCATGATTGGAAAAGGACTTAATGGATCATGGGCCTGAGAGAGAAACTAACACCAAGTCCTACCAGAAAGAGGAAGGATTATGGGGCTGAGTGGGGTAGTCTAAATTAGGCTTGCTCTGGTCTAGTTTAAAATGGAAATATGAGCAAGGCAGACAATGGCAGTGGTTATGGCAAAAGCAAAGGAAATAGGACATTTTTGCAACTTTTATGCAGACTTGAAATTTTCTCAAAATAAGAAGAATCTTAAGAAATTATATGGGCTTTGCTAAAAGTAATGCTAAGGAGATCCTCTCTCTCTTGGATATACCCTGTAAAATACCCACTGCTCTTCCCTTACTCCTCTCGCTGACAGCTTCTCTCGAAATGTGCTTGGTCGTGTGGCTTTCTGCTTCCTTCCCATCTGCATACCGCACACTGTGGCCGCCACCTCTGTGCAATGTGGGACTGTGGTTCTGTCCCATGTTATCTCCCTTTTCCTGAATAGCTGATTGAGGTTCAATCTGAAAATTTCCCATATTGGACAGAAATATGGATTCCATGAAACATTGTATATGTCACAACTGAACATTGCACTAGGCTGCTACAGCTCAGGGGTGTTTCTGTTCTAATAATTCCACCCCACCGTCACAGAGACCATGAGTTGACCTGGTGGAAAAACTCATGTACACCACATCACCCTCCACCCCTCATCACACACCTCCAGCCTCCCTCCAGCCACGCTGTTTTGTGCATCAGGTTGAGGAAGCTTGAGGAAGGGTGGTTCATATCTATTATTTTCTTCTCTGCAGGGTCTCCATGAGACAGAATTTCATCTTCAGGTTTGGGCTTTTTAAAACTCCTATGTCTTGAGATGTGCTGGCATGGAGTATAAGAAGCTGGTTTATTACTCGAGAATCGCACCTCGTTTATAAGTATCCTTTGTGCACCCACAGCCATTCTCCTCTCCTGAAGCAAACAAACAGGAGACTGTCCTGAAACCTTAAAGAGAAGGCAGAGAAAGACTCTCCCTTTCCCCTTCTCATATATTATCTCATTTTGTCCACATGGCAACCAGGGAGGGCCGTGAGACAAATATGGTTATTTCCGTTTACTGCGTCAGAATTTTGAGGCTTGGAGAAATGAGCATAACACTAGCCTAGGTCATATGGTTAGGAGTAAATAGCCCCAGGAACAGACAACAGGGCAAAGAGAAAGCATGTGGTATCGTCAGAACAACAGAGAATGAGAAGCAAAACATCCTGGCATTAATCCTAGTTCTGAGGTTATGGAACCTTGGATACTTGGTTTAATGCCTCAAAACCTGTTTCCTCATCTGCAAACCCAGGATAATAAAATCTGCTTCCGGGACTGGTCCTGAGGCTTATGTGGAAGAACATATGAGCACCTCATCCTGTGCCTTTACAAACATTACTTCCCTTCCCCTGTGTTCCTTATCTTATTTGCACTCCCCTTACTCTGGGATATGAATAAAAATCGGCACCTTGGGAAGGCTCTCCTAAACCAGTTGACATTAGCTAATGAGATCCTTCATATTCTGAGTACCGAGTTTACAAATGGAATCAGGGGAAGGTTTACTGCCAAATAAAAGCAGTGCTAATGAGGATTGTATTTGCTACGCACAGCTTGTAAAATACGCACTAGTAGATCTGGGCAACCTAGTTATTTCTTTGTGATTTTTTTTAGGACAGCCTTGAGCATTATTTACATTCTCCTTCCATACTCAAAATGCTACTTAGGTTAAAGATCTGACATCCCGGTCCCAGACAAAGACATTTATGTCTTTGCCTAATGAATGGGATAAATCAAGCTCATTTCTAAGAACTGCAGGAGGTAGAGTCTTAATTTTGCTTTATTATTAGACTCACAACGCATTAAATATTAAGACTTCATAAACATGGCTATGTGTACTGATAGATGAACCAGGCCCATCAAGACATGTTCTCTTACTATGGGAAGCTGGAAAACAGAGTCCTGAAGACTGGACCTGGGCAAGTAAGCTGGTTGGACAGAGCCCTTAGTCTTCAGCAGAAACACTACTTCTCACTATCCCAAATTGAGACCTGCTTTGGAGAACACTCGCATCTGCCCAGGATGGGTTGGTGGGTATTTTTGCCACAGCACTGCAGATGATACCAGATCTGGGGCTGAGGTGCTCTAGAAGCTTGCCTGGATTCTATTCACCCAGACACAGCAAAGGGTGTCCCTTGCTGCTCTGAAATATCCAGTCAGCCACGGTCCCACTGAGAACTCTGGCCACCTGGGAGGTCAGTCGGCTGGACGCCTCACCCGGCCAGTCTATTTATCAGAGATGTGGCCCAAGGTCACAGAGGAGAATTTTGTGTGTGTGTCAAGCATATCTTCAGAATGACCACTTCCTTCACACCAAAAGGCCAAAGTCTCACCCTGCGGGGTCACAGAAGCCATTTTTAAAAGTTAAAAATGAACCGGAGTGAAGGAGTCATTGTCCTGGGACACTCCCCAGCCTGAGGACAGAATTGACTGTTTGGAGGGAGTGAACGTGGCCTGAACTTTGTGTCTCTAGAGCTGACGAGGGAAGCACTCTCCACCCCCACCCCCTTTAGGTTCCTTTCTAGCCACATCTCTCTTCTTAGCCGCTCCCTGGTAATTTTCTCAGGAGAATGGGGGGGAGGGAGGCATGGGAGGGGACATGACTCAGCCATTGTGTGTAAAGCCTATACGGAGACAGGGAAAAGGCTCTTGACTCATTAGAGATCCAGGCACCAGAACTTCAGGGCAAGGCCCTGGGGGGACCACATGCTCATTAACCCCTCCTACTTTTGTGAGGACAGAGGCCCAGGAGGCTGATGGGAGGCTGCAGTCAGACAAGTATGAAGCAGAAAAGTTGAGGAACTTCCTAAGACCCTGACTCTAACTAAGGCTCTGTGACTCTGAGCAGGCCTTCAAGTCACCTTAATCATTTCCAGTCTTCTGTTTTGGATATTAGAAACAGAAGGATTTGTTTTAAAAATTAAGTGTGTCTCTTTACTTCTCCCTCCTATAGCACCAAAAGTCTCAGAATTAGAATAAAAGATCCTTCTATTCTGACAGGCAAGGTGGCTGAGAGAGGTTAAGGAAGTTATGCAAAGTCACATAACTAGAAGAATGAGCTAAGGCTTACATTCTGTAGCTCAGAGTTGCCAGGTAGGAAGCCTCTCCTGGTCTCCGCATGCTGTGGGTGGGCAGTTTCAGAAAGGAAGATTTTCTGCATACAAGTTTTTTCTGATCCCAGATGAAATCAGGAAAAGGAAAAAATAGGCGACTTCAAGGAGTCTCCATAGTGCCTCTGAGAGCGCCTGGGCTGCAGAGAGGCAGAAGTGATGCTACCCCATCATGTCTAACTAGGACAAAGTTCTGGGTTGACCCGGGATGTCTTTTCTTCCCGGCCTCGGAAGAACCTAGCGGCACCTCTGTCCATGTGCCTAATGAGGTGCTTGGGAGTTTCCTTTCTCCATCACTCTGGGGACAGACATGGGGACAGACATGCCCTCTGTCTCTCCAGAGGACGTGCAGCTCCATGTAATTACACCTTTTTCAAGCTGGGTAGATTGGGATTGTTGGAAAAGCCCCATTGATTGTAGGCTTGTGAATCGCTGGGCTCCAACTGGGACAGCTGATAATGATAATGATCTTGCATTTATACAGACCTTTTCATCCAGATGGATCCATAGAGCTCAGCAGAATTTACAACCGACTGTACAACTGCAGAGCCAAACTCTGCCCTCTGCGAGGTGCTGCCAGCTCCCACAGAGGTCACAATACTGCTGGGGGTCTCAGTCGACATTGTCCCTCCAGCGGGAGCATGTTCCGGGTCCTTGCACTTGAGCTAGAGGAAGAATTTGCAAATCACGATAGCCCCAGAACAAAACAGCCTGCAAGGGGAGGCTAGAGGGCTGGGGCCATGGGGAGCTGCACCTGTGCAAAGGAAAGCAGGATTCGACCCTCTGCTGAGGGCAGAACCCCCTCCTTGCACATTCAGCAGGAGAGGCAGGGAGAGGTCGAAGTTCAGGAGATAGCTGGGTCCCAAAAATCTACTCATACTGCCTCCAGATCAGCATTTCCCCAAGTGTGTTCCACACTTAGTCCTTCCTGCAAGATGCCCTCAAACAAATACATTTTGGAGTCAACAAAGTTTGGGAAAGGCAGCAACTCGATCTTCCAGCTGGAGGGTCATAATGCCCATGAACAAATTAAAGGTTCTGAGAAGTTCTGAAGTCAAGAAGCCTACCTAACCTCAACCCAGTGTACCCCAAGCTGACTGAACCACGGTGCCCCTTTTTTCTTTGCAGCTGACTGCGGAACGTAGTACAAACTTTGACCTAATCTGCTATATATTTAGACCAGTCTGAAGAAAGCTTTTCCACCTTTCTGTTTTTCGATCAAAAATGTGTATATTCTACCCCAATGTTTATAGCAGCACTCTCAACAACAGCCAAATTATGGAAAGAGCCTAAATGTCCATCAGCTGATGAATGGATAAAGAAATTGTGTTTATACACATAATGGAGTACTACGTGGCAATGAGAAAGAATGAAATATGGCCCTTTGTAGCAACATGGATGGAACTGGAGAGTGTGATGCTAAGTGAAATAAGTCATACAGAGAAAGACAGATACCATATGGCTTCACTCTTATGTGGATCCTGAGAAACTTAACAGAAACCCATGGGGGAGGGGAAGGGAAAAAAAAGAAAAAAAAAGAGGTTAGAGTGGGAGAGAGAGCCAAAGCATAAGAGACTGTTAAAAACTGAGAACAAACTGAGGGTTGATGGGGGGTGGGAGGGAGGGGAGGGTGGGTGATGGGTATTGAGGAGGGCACCTTTTGGCATGAGCACTGGGTGTTGCATGGAAACCAATTTGACAATAAATTTCATATATTGAAAAAAAATGTGTATATTCTGCCTAGGCCTAGGATAATATCAAAGAGATGAACCATTGTTATAAACCATCTTATTCAATCCCTGTTGCAACTGTAGGGAAACTGAGACCCAAAGAGGGATGTCACATGCCAGACTCACACAGTAACTTGGTGGCAAAGCCAGGGCCAACCTTAGACTTCAGTCTTATCCCCTGACCCATTATACATAATATGATTATAAATGCATTGGCCTTTTTAAAAAACAAAAATGGATATAAGATGTACAGCAAAGAAATTCTATATAATGCCTGCCTTATTTCCTGGATTCCATTCTGTCCTCTGCCTTTTTAAGGTAAAAAAGTTTCCTCATGTAATAAGAGGCTCCAACATTTTGAGTCTGAGATATTTGTGGGTTGAGGGTCTTAACTGGATCCACAGGAAGTTCTGTGGCATTCCCTTACATTCATTAATGCATGTGTCACTTCCCCCCCCCCCACCACACACACACATGCAGAGATGTACATATACATACACATGTGCACATATATACAAAACAAACTTCTGAGAGACCTGAGGTCAGTAGAAAAAGTACCACTGAGGGATACAACCCTAGACCTGTGCTGTTCAATATAGTGGCTACCAGCCACATGTGGCTATTTAAAATCGTAGTTTAGGGGCGCCTGGGTGGCGCAGTTGGTTAAGCGTCCGACTTCAGCCAGGTCACGATCTCGCGGTTCGTGAGTTCGAGCCCCGCGTCGGGCTCTGGGCTGATGGCTCAGAGCCTGGAGCCTGTTTCCGATTCTGTGTCTCCCTCTCTCTCTGCCCCTCCCCCGTTCATGCTCTGTCTCTCTCTGTCCCAAAAATAAATAAACGTTGAAAAAAAAATTTTTTTTAAATCGTAGTTTAAATTTGTTAAAATAAAAATAAAAAAACTCAGTTCCTCAGTTACATTAGTCACATCTCAAGTGCCCAATGGTGGCTAACATATTGGACAGTGCAGTTGGAACATTTCCATCCTCTAGGTGGCTCAGTCAGTTAAGCATCCGACTTTGGCTCAGGTCATGATCTCATGGTCTGTGAGTTCAAGTCCCACGTCTGGCTGTGTGCTGACAGCTCGAAGCCTGGAGCCTGCTTCCAATTCTGTGTCTCCTTCTCTCTTCCCCCCCTCCCCCCACTCATGCTCTATCTCACGAATAAATAAACATTAAAAAATTAAAAAAAAAGAACATTGCATCATCTCACACAGTTCACTTGGACAGAGCTGCTCAGACTCTTCACAGCAGCACTAGGCATGGTCTCCTTCTTGTGTTTTCTTCAGGGCAGTGGATAATCTTGGTTTTCTTCAAAGGGCAGGAAAACCTGAATGTTGAAAAAGAGAGCTCGTGGATCATCAAAAAATAACTGCAGGGGCGCCTGGATGGCTCAGTCGGTTAGGCGTCGAACTTTGGCTCAGGTCATGGTCTTGTGGTCCATGAGTTTGAGCCCCATGTCAGGCTCTGTGCTGACAGCCCTGAGCCTGGAGCCTGCCTTGGATTCTGTGTCTCCCTCTCTCTCTGTTCCTCCTCCGCTTGTGCTCTGTCTCTCAAAAATAAATAAATGTTAGAAAAATTAAAAAAACTAATAACTGCATCTCCTAAATACAGAAGTTAAAGGCAATGATCATGGAAAGACTAAAGGCACACCAATAAAGCTCAGATAATGTGACAGCCATGTTTTCATCTACTTCCTGCGTCCAAGTTCCAGATTAAACTACCATCCCCATCAAATGGACCACTCCACACCAAGATGTGGGCAATTTTATATTACATGGACGTTTGGGATCTCCTTAATGTCTTTTACTACATTTGTCTTGATAAATAATTACTATTTACCTGGTACCTGATTACTTGTCTTTATAGCCCTATCATTGGCTTTTGGACCAGATGAGGAGTACACATGGTTGATTTCTTCTCAATAGCTGCTCAGTAACTCCTTACTCAGCCCCAAATTGGCAATATGACTCCCAAGGTCAACTTCTTTCACTATCTTTCTTTAAAGAAAAAGGCTCTCCCCTCCACCCCAACACAGCTCTGGCAGCCTCTCCTCCCATCAGCATCTCCCACGAGTGAGGTACATTTGTTACAATCAGTGAACCAAACTGACACATTATCATCACCCAGAGTTCATAGTTGAGGTTAGGGTAGGGGTTAGGGTTCGCTCCTGGTATAGCACATTCTCTGGGTTTTGGACAAATGTATACTGACCTGTATTGACCATCACAGTGTCCTACAGAATATTTTCACTGCCCTAAAAGTCTTCTGTGCTCTGCCTTTTTATCCTTCCCTCCCCCTAACCCCTGGCAACCAGACTTCCTTTTCTTTGGGAACTCCATTCACTTTCTGGACATTCCTAAACCTCGCTCCTGCTGACAGCAACCTTACACAGCAGAGAGGACGGCAGATGTGCCTCTGTCTTCTGGCTGGATAGACTCAAGTCCAAAAGCACAGAGAGTGATGGCAGAAGGAGGGCTGGACGCTGGCTGTGCTCTGGGCTCCCAGCTCTCACTCACTCGTGGGCACATTTGCTGCATTCTAGAGATCTCCCCCTTCTCTCATTTGTCACCATGACCTCATCCTCCCCACCGTGCGGCCTCCCAGCCAGACCCGGGCGGCAGAAGCATCATCACTGCTGATTTTGTTCTGGGATTCGGATGTTCATTCTTTTCTCAGGATCCCCCAGGTTGCTCAGACAGAGTGGCTGCCAGTCAGCCCCAAGAGTTCTGGAATTTGGCCTCAAACCAAGTTTGCCTGGGGCCAGTGCTCTGCCTCTCCTCAGCCCAGACTGGCAGCAGGAGGGGAAAGACTAAACTACGCTCTTTGGCTCAGGAAAGAGAGCTTCAGACTTGAGTTTTAATGTCCAGCTTTCTCAAAAATTCTGGAGTCAGTCTTACGTTCCTCAGGTGGCAAATATTGCCCAGTATTTCCCCTGAAGCAGAAGCAAGGTTTTCTCGGAGTTGCATCATCCACAGTGAACCCAGATTCCATGGTTGTTTCTCACTGCCCTGCTGTGGGCAGAGCTTACCCTTCACCATAGGAATAAAACTTGTATTAGTTGAGCACCGTGGCCATCCAGAATAACATTATATTGCTCCATGTCCCTTGCAGCTAAGTGTGTGATTGGAGTTCTGGGCATTACGATTGGTGCAGGACTGGGGTATGCGATTTCCGGGAAGAAAGAGAGCATGAATCTCTCCTCCCCTTTCCTTCTTCTGGCTAGAGTGAGACATGTTGGCTGAAGCTAGAGCAGCCCTGTTGGGCCATGAGGGTGCCTTGGAAATGGAGCTATGGAGATAAATAAGGTAGAAGAGTCCACATCCCTGGCAACGGGTAGCATCATACCAACCCAGGAGTATCTTCCTGGACTTTTGCATGAAAGAGAAATACAATTCTATTTCACTTAAGCCACTTATTTTGAGATTTCTGTCATTCACAGATGAGCCAAAGGATGATGTCTCTGTCCCGTGTATTAATACTGATAACAGTAATAGTAAGAGAAACGATAGCTACAGCTCTGAGTATGGATGATCTTGCAGGCAGTGTGCTCAGCACATTCAATATACAATCTTCTTTAGTTCTGAGGACAGCCCTACAAGATGGATGCCGTAGTCACCCTTTATCAAAGAGATGGTTGAGGGTAGGAAGAATAAGTAACCCGATTAAAGTGATACATTAACACATACCAAGAATGGGATTCAAAACACTACCCTGTAACAGGAAGAGATGAAACCAGGAATTAGGAAAAGGAGAAAAGCAGCAGTTCAGGCAAGGGAAGAGGGCAACCCAACAGCCTTCTATCCCAAACTGAGCAACGAGGCTCCTTGGGGTGCCAGAGGGACCCCTCAGGGTTGCCTCGGGATATTTTCAAATTTCAAGGGAAACACATCACTACTTGACATCTGTCAGACCCAGCACAGAACTCTAGCTTGAGGCAGCTCGCAATTCCCACATCATTTATTGCACTACATTTCTTTCCATGCCAGAACTACTGGGGTGGGGGGGGGAGTTGCACTGTCTCTGCTGAAGACACAAAGCAAGTAAGACATAGATCTGGTGTCTATTCCTGATAATGGAGCCAAAGCAGAAGAAAGAAGAGCCAAAAGGTACCTGAGACACATTTCTAATACCATCGTGTCAGCACCTGCATCAGTCATGTCCGGAGTCTTGTCGTTTCAAGATCATGAGCCACTTTTATAACTAAACTACTTTGTATTGGGTTCTTGCCCCTTGCAACAGAGTGTTGGTTCACACATCTTAAGTGGGCTTTGCAAATTGGTCGATGGAAGGGAACTGGAAAAAAAAAAAAAGCATCATGCATTTGAAGGAATTCTTTAGAAATTTAAAGACCCGAATCTTATGAGCTTCCATTGTCAGCCATGAACTTTTAAAAATTAGAGTGAGAGGGGGTGAGCTGAGAAGGTGAGGTTACCTACAATGGTCCTAAATCATCATGACCCACTAGGACATGACGATTTCTCTGACAAAGAGGGAGAAGACATTTCTCTACTTCACCAGTGTTGAGATGTCCATAACACTCCTGTCCTTACCAACAGTGAACCTACCTATATAAATTTTAATCTGCCTGCCCTATTAACCAGTATAGGGCTAGGACTAAAGGCTGTTGACTGTTGCCTCAGCCACTTACTATCTATGTGATTTTGGCTTACTTCCTTGTCAAGCCTTAGCTTCTTTATCTATAAAATGGGGATATTAATCCCTGTTCCAAGCTTGTAGATATTATACTATAAAGTGTGTGCACCTACCATGGTACCAGCCCAGAGTAGACACTGAACCTGTGAGTCCTCTTCCTCTCTTTTACCTAACAGGGTGAGGCATACATGGGGTACTTGATACAGTTACGTAGGATGGTTGTTTGGTCCTTAGACATTAACCCAAATTTGCACTGAATTTACATTAGTGCATTTACTCTTATCAAGTGAAGATTGACATTTTATACTTAGGCTAACACATCAAGACTGAATAATCTCTCAGCAGCAATAATCACGATTTATTGAATTTCCATGTGCCACGTACCATGCCTGGCCCAATAATAGAGGGGCACAACTCTGACCTCAGTGAGGTCCCAGTCTATCTTGATTATGGTATATGGATAGATGAGGATTTTTACAGCCCTACAGTGTCTCCTTTACAAAGAGTGCGACTTTGGGGGTTAGAAATAACATAAAGGGCCTTTTATTCCAACTACCTCTTCGCTTTCATCTGACATTCACAACCTGGATACAATGTACCCCTGATTGTTCAGCCCATGCTTGAACTCTTCTCCTGATGGGAGACTCACCTCCCCCTGAGTTTGCCTGGTGTGTCTTTGCACAGCTCCAGCCATTAAGAACTACAGATAGGAAGTTTTCTCTGACCTGAAAGTGTCAGCTATTCTATCAGCTCTCTGCCTGAGTCTGACAGAGAACAAAATGGGAATTAGATACGTGTGGTGGTTTCAGCATGAGACAGTTACTCGGTTTAATGCCAAATACAAAACAGAGAAGAAGGGGGGATGCATTTGCCAAAGGGAGCCCTCCCCATGGGCTTTGGCTTGGCCCCAAGCTGTTTGACAAAGAGCCACAAAGATGGCATGGTCGGAGCACATCAACCAAATAGATGCATTCCTCCACGGGTAGAAAAATATTGGGTCTCCATGAAAACTATTTTTAAATTACTGTTAACAGTTCCTCTCGAATTAGGATCTGCTTTCCTTTTCACTTTTATTTTCTAAAAACCTCTCTTTCCTAGTCATTGATAACTTTGATCTTCAACACTACCCCTTCTCTTTAAATCAGTTCCCTCAATGTAGACCTATGCTGTCCAACCACCAGGACAGTGTAGCCACTAGGCACATTTAAATAAAATTTAAGATTCAGTCCCTCACCCACACTGGCTACGTTTCAAGTGCTCAGTAGCCACATGTGGCTAGTGGCCACCATATTGCACAGATCAGATACAGAACATTTCTGTCACTGTAGCAAATTCTATTGGGCAGCCTTAGTCTACTTTAGAGTAGCTTTGACCTTTCTTTGCTTACTAGTATTGAGTAAATAAACATGAATTGTTTAATCATACAGACCTAAAGTCTGATCCCATCGTAGTAAGTGTGTGATTTGGACCAGTTACTGGACCTTTTTGAGCTCCACCTCCAATCCCTCCTCCTATAAGATGCCCCTTGAGATGCCTCATCCACACACATTATTTGCACCTCTCATTATGTCATTGGCAACATGCTGCCTTAGATCTGAGTTACTGATGTATGTTTCTGGCCTTCCCACTAGCCGATAAGCTCCCAGAAGCACATTCATCAGTTTTCCCTCCAGAGAGTGTAATACGGTGTTCATCTTATGGCAAGGCCTCAACTGATATTAGACTGAACTAAGTCACCTTCTAGGTGATGCAGGCAGATTTAAATAGGGTGCAATTCATGGTCTGTCTGGCTGCCTCCAAGAAAAATCCAAGAACTTGAATAACTAAGATGTTGGTTGAATAGCACATTCATATGTCAATATGATAACAGTATAGTTACAGATGTCTGATGAACACTTACTGTATCAGGCACTGTACTACGTGTTTTATATATGTTTATGCTTCACATGAATAAGATCGATAAAAGCACCGCCCACTAATTTGAAGATGAGGAACCTGAAATTCAGAGCGGTTGGGTGATTCTCCTTAAGGCACACAGCCAGTTGGAAGTGAAACCGGTGCTGAATCTAGTTGACTCCAAGGACCCTAGTCTGGGGCACTCTGCTCAGCTGCTTCCTGAGCTGCAGGGGCTGAGCCATCATCACCGAGATGACCAGAAGGGTCCAAAGCTTGGATTTGCACAGTCAAACCTGCCTTAAAGTATCAGGCTTAAATGATGGAGGGTGAGAATATTTACACTGGGTAGAAATTGGGTCTGGGGTTGGGACTTGATCTACAAACCATTTGTTTAGACGCTCAGGATTTCTGCCCTCAATGTATGCATGTATATATATATCTACTTTGACTTAGTAATTTCTATTTGAGCAATTTATTCTAAGATACTTCCTGGGAATGTCTGTGCACCCAACTTAGCCTCAAGGAAATTCATTATAGCATTGTTTGTGAAAGGGAAAAAAATAGAAAAAAACCCCAAACATTCCACATTTGAGGATTGATTAAATAAACTGCGTTTCATTCATACGTTGCAAAACTAGTCATTCAAAATACAATAGTGGACCTATGTATGTCGTGCCATAGAAAAGTTTTGTGCCATATTGATGGAAGGGAAAAAAGCAAGTTACAATGTGGTTTGCATCTTATGGTCCAATTTTTGCTCAGTATTGGTAGAGAAAGCTCTCTAGAACGAAAAGCACCAAATGTGAGCTTTGGGCTCAAAAACTCAGCTGATGTTTTCCACCCCTTCTGTTTATATGTATTTTCTGATTTTCCACAAGAAATATGCAATTTTTGTAGAATTTAACATGTATTATTTTTTCAATCTGGCTTTAAAAAATTCTATCATTTTACCATATACACATATATTAAATCATGCTGTAAACCTGAAACGAATATAATGTTATGTGTCAATTATCCTAATTTTTAAAATAAAATCTTTCTAAGGAGCCATTTTTAAATTCCCATTTTCACCCAGGCTTGTCTCCCTGGCTCTCCATCTCCTTGAGGAGAGGCCGCCTGGGTAAAGTCGGGCTCTGAGGTTGGCCCCAGTGGTCTAAGCAAAGCACTTTCCCATTCCTGGGCTCACAATTGGCCTGCGGTTTTTATGTGCAAGGCTATTTATTTTCCAATCAGAGGCATTGAGTCAGGACTTCTGGGGGTAAACTGGTAGCTCTGGGCAGCTTTGAAGCATCACAAGTGGGAGGTTTTGTCCCCTGAAGATTTAGGAGGGCCAGCTCTCTCTGGACTGTTTTATTGGCTTCTTTTACATATGTATAGCCCCAGAGTGGGGTGGAGGCACTGCTCAGGGACAGACCTCCCCAAAGGCAAAATCCTCAGAAATGAAGGGAATGTTACAAACTTCTCAAAAGTTGGCCCCTTGTCTCCCACTTAAACCACACCCTTAGAGACTCCTTCCCTTCTTCTGTATTGTCTTCTGGTAGTAGATCTTAGAGGTGAAGACTGTGGGCTTTGGAGTCAGAAAGATGTGGGCTGGTACCACAGCAAGTTGCTTAATCTCTTTGAACCACAAATGAATTCCTCATCTGTAAAATGGGCCAACAATAGTAGCTATTTCACGTCATTGTGAGGAATACATTAGAGAATGTGCACAAAAGTGCTTAGCACAGTTCCTAATACAGAGTAAGCACTCATTCCATAGCAGCTGTTATTATTTTCCCCTCCCTCTCATCCTTTCTTCCTTCCTTCCCTCCCTCTCTCTCTCCCTCCTTCCTTCCTTCCCTCCTTCCCTCCTTCCCTTCTGCCCTCCTTCCTCCATGGTTACAGCTGATCTAATACAGTCTCCCAGGGAAGTCTCAACACCATTTCCTCTCTCCACCAGTCCCCTAGCCCTCTGCCCCAGAAATTTTGCAAACCACCCATCTCCAAACACACACACATCCCAGTCCTGCCTGTTATTTTCAGTGTGGCCTTCACATTTCCCGTTGACTCGGGCCCTGGTGTAGGGACAAATTGGACGAGCAGAGTGTAAATGTTACCACTTTGGCTCCTCCTCAAGAGGGGCTGAGCACAGATGTTTGCAGGGGCAAGCGCAGCCCGGTAAGAATGGGGGCATTGTGTGCGGGCTCACACAAAGGCTCAGTGGCCCCACTCGGCTGCCAGCCTCCCGAGCATCCCCTCTTTACGCATTGATTTATTAGGCCAGGGATGAATGAAAACGTAATTAATATTACTGAAGCATTAGAGTCTATTTAATTTAAATGCCACTGAATATTTCACTTTCAGCTGGGAGTGACAATGTGCTCAGGCCCGGCTGGTGAAAGCTGGGGCCATCTGTTACCCCGGTGAAGGAGGGAGACCGGGGAGGCCGAGGGTGCGGGGCTTTGTGGACATTCCAAAGGTCCATGATCATCATTCAACTCAAGGGCAGCGGAACCGCATTCCTCCACACGAGCTCCTCTGGGGATGGGGGGGAGGGGGCTTACAAATCAGGGGCACAGAATGCAGAAAATGGAAAGACCTGCATCCTTGTCTTTACCAAGAGAGCCCACCGGGAGGCCGAGAAACTGCAGGGGAGTGGGGGTGGGGGCACAATGACAGGGTTGATCAGGGAGCTGCTGTATTGGAGAAATGAGTGCTGACCAGCTAGAATTGTGCTGTCCGGACTTGGTGGCCACAAGCCACACGTGGCTCTTTCAACTAAAATTAAATAAGATTTAAAATTCAGTTCCTCAGTCCCACTAGCCACACTTCACTTGCTCAATAACTACATGTGGCTAGTGGCTACGGGCTGCTGTGTTGGATAGCACAGACCACTTGTATCATCGCAAAAAGGTCTAGACAACATTATTCTAGAAGTCAATTGGCCACAGAAATCCACCTGAAGAATTCTGATTGATTGATTTGGGGGCTCTCTGACCACTCAAGAATCACTGATGGTCAAGAGCAGGTGCTATGGTGACAGTTCACATGGGCTCAAATCCCAGTTCTGTTGCTTGCCCTTGGAAAGGTATTTAATCTCTGCCTGCCTCAGTCTCTTCTTCTGTAAAATGGAGAGAATCATGACCACATTGCTGGGAAAAAGAATTATGAAGTGCTTCCAGTAGTGCCCAGCACACGCAGAAAAAGTACTACACAGACAGAAAAGTCATTGTTATTCGTGGACTGGGCTGCAGGGGAGAAATATCTCGGACTAAAGGGGGAATGTTGCCCTGATGTGTCTGAGCTGAGGGTTAGGGTTAGGGCCGGGTTCTGAATTCAAGAAAATAAATCTCTGGGTAGCCAGCTAGGAGCCTGGATCCCAGATTTCTGGATTTCTGGAACTAGGGGAAGGATGAGGGGATCCCAGGGCACTTGGTGCCTCGGCAGCAGCAGCAGGAGAGGGTAGGTTCTGTCCTTAGTGGAATGATAATTAGCCCGGTGGGTTCTCTCATAATTGGGATCATTTGTTCTCCTGGTTTTTTTCTCTGACAAACTGATTCCATGCCAGGGGAAAGCTGTGTGACTCACACCTTGCCATGCCAATTAGCTGATAAACATCAAACGTAAACAAAGATGGCCTAATTAAAACTAGTCACTGAACCTCTGTGAGCATCTTGTCAAAATTGCACCAACATTCTGCACCCAGGCTTGTGCTGGGTCTCGAGAGCTAAATGAGGGATTCCGTGGAGAATCTGCAGATGGCCCCTCAGGAGGGGCCCCGAAAGTGACAGAGGAAGCAGGCAGAAGGCAGAGGAAGGGATTAGCTCAGCCACTTGGACTGGCCCCTCCGGCTATTCCAGCTGCAAACCTCCACACGCGAAGCTTCTCATGTGAGCCTGTGGCATGTTCACAACTGCCCCTTTGCACTGAGAAACCGTCTCGGGGTTATTTTTGTTTCCATGTGTGGTTTTCAGACGGGTGTCTGTTTTGTACTTTGGACGTCTCTAATCCTGAAACTCTCAAATCACTGTCACGTAGTCAGTGAACCTCTCTGTGACTCAGTTTTCCTCCTGAAAACGAGAATGATGATACTTGCCCAATTTACCACTCAATGTCACGGTGAGAATCCAATGAGCCTAGGTACACGAAACGCTTTGCAAGGACAAAAGCTTAATTCCCCTTTAAGTTGTTCTGTCTGGCTCCAGTATCAAGAGAAATACTTTTGGAACTGGATGTGCTTCATTGCAAATCTCACCTCTGCCACTTAACTGCTCTGAGCCTCCATTTCCTCACCTGGAAAAGGGGACTACCGATATGTGCCAGAGTAGGAATTAAAGGCTTGCAAAGCACTCACCACAGGGCCTGGCAGATAGTAGGTGCTGAAGGTTGTTAGTTTCCTACCCTTTTATTCCTTCACCAAAGGGAAAGGGAGGGCTCATGAAACAGACGAAGGAGCAGGAGAATGTTTTCGTATGCCCTAGGCCCTGTCTACACATACAGCCTCACTCCATCCTGTGATTGTCTCTCCTCGTAGCTTAACCACATTTAAGTGCCAGTCCCAAGGCTGACAAAGGCCACCAGGATCTGGGCTCTGACAGCTTCTCCTGGTCCATTCTTCCCTGACTCTGCACTCCATCCACGCACCCCCTGCTCCAGCCGTAGGGAACTACCCCCAAATTTCTAGGCAGGTTTCACATGGCTGTTATTTTTCCTATGCTATTCCTTCTACCTGGAAGCAGTTTCTCCTACCTTCCACACCTGCTGAAAACGTTCTCAACTCTTAAGCCTCTGCTCAAGTCTTTATGGAGATTTTTTCCAACCACCCTCTTCTCTGCCTCCTTCAACCTGGAGAAATGACCACTTGGGCTGTTTGTTTGTCGTATATCCTGTATGTTCAACAACCATCTGGTAAAGTGAAAATGCATAAATGAATCAACGGTTGCAATATATGGCAGGTATGTGTACCAGTCTCTGCCCTCAAGGGCACAAAATCTGGTGGAGGAGACAGAGTTGTGAACTCTTATACCCCTTAACACATTACCTGGTGCTTAACTGACAGCACAACCTGTCCCCAGGCTCCCCTGTTCTGTGACTAAGATCCCCCAGAGGGAAGTGACCTTATCTTGGGCATAGCTGTTTCCCCAGCATCTAGCACAGTGCCTACACAGAGCAGGGCCTCCATACTTTTTTGGAGGAATGAATGAATGATTGAATCAACATCCGAATGAGTATATAAGCAAACCCCTCATTTTCTGTCGATGATTTGTCTGCCATCTGTCCACCGGAGCCACGGTGATCTCTCCAATCTGGTTTTCTGCGAACACCCTCGGGACAGAGCCCTGTGCAATAGGCACTAGCTAACGACCTTCATTTTTTTCTAGAGAAATCCTTCTATTGTTTTTGCCTTTCCCCCCAAAACATTTATTGTAGAAAATTAAGAAAGGCAAATTAAAAAGCTAAAGAAAATCACCTGCTGACAGCCAACATGAACCCTTTGGTCTTTGGCCCTCCAGACCTCATGCACCAACTCTAGTCAGACTGCCTGGGTTCAACTCCCAAGCTTTGCCCCTTAATGGCTGTGTGACCTTAAACAGTATCCGGGCTCTGCGTGCCTCAGTTCTTCCTCTATAAAGTGGCAATAATCATTCTGCCCACCTCCCTGTTGTTGGGAGGATTAACCAAGTTAATACATGTGAAGTGCTTGCTGCGTACTGTGCAGACTCAGCACGGGTTACCTCTTTTTACCCGTCCTCTTCCTGAAGACTTCCAAAGCCGGTCCAGCGACCCACAGCCACTCATGACCAAGAGGGGGTGCAGACGGCTTGTCGGTGACTCTGAAATGAGTCACCCCATGTTGCAGCTCTGAATGTTATGATTAGTTCCCAGAGCTGGCTTCTGTATCAGGACCAAGGGCAGACCTACAAGTGAAATGTGGTTTCAGCATTAAGACAATGTCGGTTTCACCGAACCCTCTTAATGTAAACAAAAGGATTAAAACTGCGAGGCCCCGGTAACACTCCTGCTAGGTCAAGTTTGCCATATAAACAGAGACGCAGTTCACTATCCCCATTCATTAAGCTGTGTCACCTGAATGAGGAAATGCCCACTCCCTGACAGGATGCAGGCCCTTGCCACAGCCCTCCTGCCTGCCAGGCAAAGATCCCTTCTTCCTCCTTCAGGTGGGTGCCTTAGAAAGGGGCTTTGTCACCAGCCTGGTCCTCCAGCGCCCAGGATCCACACACCGCCTGGCCTGGGACAGTGCAGGGCCCTCCCAGCACCAGGAACCCGAGGTTAGTTTTGGCAGTGACCCCGTTTCCAGAATAATCATCACGTAAGCATTCGATGTAGTGGAAGGATTGTGGACTGTGGAACTAGCCAGGTGGAGGTTTGAGCCCACACTCTTGTCTTTTCCCAGCTGGGTAGGCAAAGCCTCCAGTTCCTTATTGAAAAAGTGATGAGCGAGGAGCTCTGGGCTGCAGTGGTGTGAAGTGTGAAGTGATGTCTGGCACACAGTAGGGGCTCGTGACGTGGAAGCTGTCATGAGAAGCCCACAAAGGGTGGCGGTGGTGACGGAGCTGAAGCTCAGAGAGCAGGCTGTGGCGCTGGCTGCCTGCTGACCTCTCAGTGAACAGCCCTCCTGGGTGAGAAATCTGGGAGACCCCAGGGAGATCCCAGACTGCCCACGGGGCCCTGGCTAAAAGGGGTGTCTCTTGTCCCCAGAAGCAGGGGAAGTCCCTGCAGAATGAGAGAGAAGGCACTGTCTGTGATATTTCAAGTGGAGATCTAAGCCTGCTGCATCAGTGGAGAAGAGAGCTGCCTTCATGCCTTCGGGGTGGCCTAGAAGGGGCTGCCGGGAGGTTCTCTGACCAAATTCACCCCCACTCTCACCACGGGCCTCATTGTGTGATTTCAGGCTCAGTCCCTATTCAAATGCAAACACCAGGAGGCGCCTTTGCATTGTGGCCCAGCGCTCGGTGACGGAATTGACAAGCAGCAACTTCTCTGGAGCCAGTGCTGCTAGGGAAAGAGTACAAGAAAGGGGCACGGAGGGGCCCTATGCACAGGCGGCCAGGAGACATCTCAGTGAGGAGGTGCGGGCAGAGAGGGCCAGGTCTTGGCCAGAGTTGGCTCTGCCCACAGGAGGACTGGCTCTGTGGCAAGGAACAGGGGAGTACATCCCCTGGAAAGGCAGCTAAACATGAACCAAGCTGCCTGGTTTGATCCCAACTCTGCCTCTGAGTGACCTTGATTGAGCCTCTCAACTTCTCTGAGTCTGTAAAATGAGGACAGGAATACTACCCCATAGTGTTGTGAGGGTGGCAAGCCATAAGCACCCAATAAACGCTAGCTCTGGATATTTTTCCAGCAGAAATGTGTTCAGCGCAAGCCCTCCAAGAGAGTGGCTCCAAGTCCACTAAAGACCAGCAGGACCCAGTGCAACATGGTTTCCTGGGTGGCATCCCGGAACAGAAAAACCACATTAGTGGAAAAACTAGTTAAATCCAATAAAGTCTGTAGTTTAGTTAATGGTATTACTGATAGTCATTTGTCAGTTTTGATACATGTGACATGGTTATGTAAGATGGTAACATTAGGGGAAGCTGGGTGAACGGTACATGGGAACTCACCATGCTATCTTTGAGACTCTTCTGATAATCTAGAATGATTTAAAAATTAAAAAAAAAAATAATAATGGTGGAAAGTCCCGGCCCTTCTGTAAAGAAAGCAAACAGCACCTCACTGCCACATTTCAACAGTAATGGCCCTTATTCCTGTTCTTTCACACACATTCCTCCAGGGGGTAGATAATAAAATGTAAAAATAATGACCCTTACAGCACTTACGAGTCAGGCTCCAGACTAGATGCTTAATATATACCATCCCGTTTAATCCTGACAATAACCCTGAGAGCTGGTATTTCTATTCTCATTTTACAGAGCATAGAAACTGGAGCTCATGTGGTTGTCCAGCTAAATGGCAGAGGGATTCTAACCATTTCAGTCTCGTTCTAAAGTCTGTGTATTTCACTGGAGGAAGAAAAAATGGGGATCACTGGAGGCTGCAAGCTTTCATCTTTGACAGCACAGATTTAAGAACCTGTGCCTCAGTGAGACCAATCATGTAGGTGAGAGGCTGATTGTTAAAGGATGGAAGGTCCCTGAAAATTGAATTAATCAAAGTATTGATATTCACCAGTGTTGTTTACCATGGCAAAAAAAAAAAAAAAAAAAAAAGGAAGGAAGGAAGGAAGGAAGGAAGGAAAAGAAATTTAGAAAATAGTCTCAATATCAAACAATTGAGAATTTCACAGAGGTGGTTCTGGTACACCCATACAATAGAATAGGCAGCCATTCAAAGTAATTTTGTAGAATTTTATTGCAGACATACATCAGAACACTTTTGGCTCTCAGTAATGGAAAAGTGCAACTCAACCCATTGAAATTAAACGACCATTAATGTATCATCAAAGCCAAAACCACCTCTGAAGCTGCTGTAGTTTTAGCCATCATGCATACGAATGACAATATATGGTGGAAGGGCCATTCCAGAGTATCTCTTTTTAATCACCAAAGAAACCCACTCCCGCAACTCCCCCATCAGTCTCGGCCTCACTTTTGCCAGTATTACGTCACATTCCATCATTATTCCAGTCACTGGCCAGAGGAATGGACTGCTATTTTAGTTAAGCCCAATCATCTTTTACCCTGGGGACTGGAGATAGAGTCTGCCTTCCCGGAAACAAATTGCCACTGAAAGAAGGGTAGAAGCCTGAATTAAAACAGAGACTCTGTTAGGAAGAAAGAAAAGGCCAATAGCTGCAGGATAAGAAATCAACATTTTCTGTTGTAACATACAAATTAGAATATTATTGAGTGGAAAGAAGAGAATACATTTCAAAAGAGCTCCGTAGTATAATCCTATTTATATAAAATTATGCACGTGTTTACATGTGTATATGCATAGAGACATATCTGAAAGGATATTCTTCAAAAGTTACCTGTGGTTATCTCTAGGCAGTGAGATTCCAAAAATATTTTACATGAATTATACTATGTTGAATTCTTTGTGTTTAGCTATATTAATGTTTGCTATAAGCGTGCGCTATTCTTACAAAGACAATGTGTATTTTCTTTGAGGGATTTCTGTTTCGCTTTCAGTAGGCAAGTTCTTTGTGTGGACAAGGTTAGAAACTGCTGTTCTAGGCTTTGGAAACTTTTTTGAGGAGTTAAAAATTATGTTTTTTTAAAGTTTTTTGCTGTTATTTGCATGTCGATTTTAAAATGTGTCCACAAATTCTTTAATAGTCCTTCTACTGAAATGTGGAGTCTATGTCACTTCCATGTGAACCTGGGCAAACTTGAGACTGTTTCAAATAATGGAGTATGCCAAGAGTGACACTGTGTCTGAGTCTAGGTCACGATATACCAAGTAGCCTGTATCTTGCTCCCTGGAACATTTGCTTTTGGAGTCTTGAGTCTTCATGTGAGAAGTCTGACTAACCTGAGGCCACACTGTGAGGAAGCCCAAGCCACATGGAATGGACACGAATATGCCACTCTGGTCAACAGTGTCAACTGAGGGTGGCCCAGATGCCAGATCATTTCAGCCTCCAACTGTTCAAGTCTTCCTCACCGAGGCCCCAGACACCTGTGGAGTAAAGACAAATCTTCCCCCTGTGCCTTATCCAAATTCTTGACTCACAGAACCCACAAGCATAATAACATGGCTGTTATTTTCTACAACTCATTTGGGGGCCATTCTGAATGTAGCGGTACCAACAAACCCGGACTATAGACCCGTTCTCACAGGACCGAGGTGTGAAACCCATGGGTTTGTCCTTGAACGTGTCAAAGGAGCCAAAGACCAGAGCATGCAAGAGATGGGAAGACATCAGGAGCCATATTCAGGCTGGAGGGACAGGAGGGACAGACATGTGTCCCTGGGGCATGACTCAGAAGAGTTAGGTTTTGCAGCCAGCATGATAGGCAACATGAAAAGAAAGGGGACATCTTGAGAAAGGGCTCATAGTAGCATGGATTACTGAGAAAACTCCGCAAAACACGAGTTTTTAAGGTGGGACTTAATAATTGCTACTCATTAGCTGTGTGACATTGGGCAAGTCACTCAAAATCCCTCCAAATGAAGAGTCCCCCCTAGTCTTGTGAGGATTAGTGAGCCAGTGTGTGTGAAACTCAGTGGGTGCGTATGGCAATGCTGCCCCCTACCTGGAGGCTAGACTGGTTCCATGGTTAAATACCTCCTTTTCTTTTCTTTTCTTTCTCTCTCGATTTCTCTCTCTCTCTTTCTCTCTCTCTCTCTTTAATGGTTGGATTGAAGATGGAAGATTCCAGTCGCTTTAAAACATATTTATTTAGGGGCACCTGGCTGGCTTAGTCAGTTGAGCAGCTGACTCTTGATTTCGGCTAAGGTCATGGCCCCAGGGTCATGGGCTCCAGCCCTTACATTGTGCTCTGTACTGAGCATGGAGACTGCTTAAGATTCTCTCTCTCTCTCTCTCTCTCTCTCTCTCTCTCTCTCTCTCTCTTTCTCTCCCTCTGCCCCTTCCCTGACTCACCCCCCCCTCTAAAAAATAAATATTAAAAAATCTTTTTTTTAGGGGTGCCTGGCTGGCTCAGTAGGAAGAGCATGAGACTACATCCGGTGAGTTGGAACCCCGCGTAGGATGTAGAGATTACTTTAATTAAAAAATGGTTAAAAATTATTTTCTCACTGGTGGCAGCTGTGAGCGTGGTGAGAGGAGCAAGGAGAAGGACGCATCGGATCAGGAAGAAAGTGTTGAGAGAACAGCAGCCCACGTCTGAACAGACTGACCAGCATGGAGACCTTGCGTCGTGCGCCCTGGTTAGTAACCTGACTGTGGAGCCGGACAAATCTTCATTTCATCCCGGCTTGGCCACCTGCGCCACCGCCTGCTGTGCTGACCACTGTCCCCTGCCAGACATCAGGGGGATAGGCTGCTGACCGCTCCCTGGTGGCCACCCCTGCCCGCCTGGTCCCACTCCCCCCCTCGGCTTCCAGGCTCCTGCGCGCGCTGTCTCCACCCACGCTGCCACCAGAGTGGGTTTTTGAAAACACAAATATTGTCGCTCCTCTCCCAAGACTCTCAACCATATAATTCATCTTTACGATAACACCTCCCCCATCTGTGGCCTCAAAGCCCTGTTCACCAGGCCCGTGTCCACCACGCTCCCCTCCCTTGCCCTGATGCAGCCAGGCTGGCCTTCTCCAAGCTGTCACCCCGCCCCCACCCCCCAGGGCTGGCCACCCTGCTCTTCCAGCTCCACACGCTGCCGCCGCCTTCTTCTTCAGGCCAGCAGCCAGGCATCCTCTCCTCAGGGAGGCTGTCCCTGACCATGGCGCACCACCACCCTGCCCACACCCAGGGAGGGCATTAGAGCTTCCTCACAGCTCTAATTGGTATCCAAGAATATCTAAGTTATTTATCAATTATATACTATTAATAATAAATATTGATTAATAAATGCAATATTTCTGCTGGATTACATAGTATTCTAAAATCATTTATGATCTACCTCCCTCTACCAGAATGGGACACCCTGGAGGAGAGGAACTATTTCTTGGTCACCCCTGCATCTCCAACGCCAAGAACGTCCATATTCATTGACTGACATCTTTGCAGAGCCCACTTAAAGAAGCTTCTCCTGGCTGTCCCCACTCTCCCCAACTTCTCCATCCCCGGAGCTCTTAGAGGTCTGATTTGGCACTAATCTCACACTGCCTATAGTGGCAATTTTCCTCCAAATGTGTCACGCTTCTCTAGGGGAGCATTGTAAGACCCCGCGTCTCTGTCCCCTCTCCCCTTCCCTGCAACACACACACACAGTACCTAGCACAGAAACCTTGCACAAACACAGATGCTTTAGAAAACATCTATTTATCTGGTGGGTTGGCACTTTTAGCTTCTCTCTATTCCCTTTCTCACTCCCCTGGGCTGAAGGTTTATCCCTAATTGTTGTCCTCCTGTGGTTCCTGTCATGATCAACTTCGTCTGTTGCTTGGTTGTGATATGAACTACATTCTCCAAGGCCTCTCTGTGGGAGGACGTCCATGAGGGCTCACTTATGAAGTGGGTTCCCTGACTTCATGTCCAATGTAAACACAGGCAAATATATGATTATCAAGCATTATTACTGCTGGCAATTACCCTGGCTTTCCCGTCAACATTGTAAACTAAAGAAATGAGCATGAAGAGTAGAGTGCTTAAATTTTTCCCTCTTTGCCCCTTAAAATATTTATTTTTCAATCATCACTCTAAATAGTTGAATTATGTCTTGTTACCTAATTAGTGCATGTATGTGGAATTTACAGGCCATCCAGAGTAAAGCTTCATAACTTTCTAAATGTCTGCATCTCACTGAGTGTCCCATCAAATATTTCCAAGTATTCATTTCCAAGGCTCTATTTCTAGATTGCTAAACACTACCAATCAACAGCGTCTCTGTGGCAATTAAGAAGCTCCCTGAGTTAATTCACTGAGGATTTCCCAGGAGTCTGACATTGTGGAGGGCTCCCCTCATAGAAAAGTGGTTCTCAAAGTGTGGCCCAAAGGCTACGTGCATCAGAATGTCTCAGGATACTTTAAAAATGCTGATTCCCTGGCTCGTGCCAGACTTCTCAAAGTCTGGCATTGCACAGAGTGGAGCCAAGGAGTTTGAATTTTAACAAGCTCCTCAGGTCAGTCTCATTCACATTGAAAAATCACTGACAGAGCCACTTTCCTGCCTTATCCTTGTCCCATGTCTTGCGTTGATAGCTGCACTGAAAGAAGCAGGAGGGAGAATCCGTGGTGAACGAAAACATGGCTACCTTACAGAACGCTCTTCGCATCTGGTCTCCTGGAATTATGAAATGTGTTTTCTAGAGAATTAATAATGACAACGTGTGCTAGTTAGAATGCCAGTTTCACTGTTTTCCCATTCCCAAAATGACAGTGGTTTTAAAAAGATAAAAGATTGTGTCTCTCTTACATCATAGTCTGAGTGTAAGAAGCTGGAATTGATCTGATGTTGGGGATCCTCCTACTTTGTTGCTCTCTCATACTCAACACCAACACATAGCTTCTGTCTCATATCCTTTTTATTTTTTAAATATTTATTTATTTAATTAATCTCAACACCCAACATGATGTGGGGTGGGGCTTGAACTCATGATCCTGAGATCAAGAGTCGCAGGCTCCTCCCACTGAGCCAGCCAGGCACCCCTCTATCTCACCTCCTAATGTGGATGCCCCAGCTCCTGCCACCACATTTGCATTCTAGTCAGTGAGAAAGAAAAGTCATGACCCTAAAATTGCACACATCACTGGCACTCATATCCCTCTGGCAACTTCTAGTTATATAAGGGGCCTATATAGACCCCTTTTTCATTTTTCCCAAAATTTTGCTCAAAATCAATTTGGAAGTTCTATTACTAAAAGAAAGAGGGAAATGCTTGTTGAATGACAAATAGTTGTCTTTTGCCCTAGTACCGCCAGACTCATTAGGAGTGTGTGCATGTGCGCGCGTGCGCGAGCGTGTGTGTGTGTGTGTGTGTGTGTGTAACTCAATATTCTGTTTTTTTGGGGTTTTGGGTTTTTTTTTGGCTAACTTAAAGCTCAGTTACTTTGCTGCAGTTATAGGGTTGCTAGGTAAAACAGGATACTCAGTTATATTTCCATTTTAGATACACAGCAAATAATTTTTCAACGTAAGCATGTCCCAAATATTCAGATTTAACTGGGTCTCCTGCATTTTTATTTGCTAAAATCTGGCAACCCTCTGTAATCAAGGACCAGAAATTGAGATACTGGGAAATAAACATGTATTTTTCAACCCAAAGAGTAGGAAGTGAGTCTTTTTTAGCAGCCCTATGCCAAGAAGCCTGTTCATTCCTCTCCCAAATGATGGGATTTCTGCAGTGAAGTAAATAGTCCCTCCCGTGGAGGAGAGAGTCAGGAGCAAGGAATGCACCACGGAGCGGCAGAAATGTGGATAGTGTGCAAACGTGGTAGAAGCTATCAGCATGAGCAGGGGAGAGTGCACAGGCAATTGGCAGGAGCTGAGACAATGAGAGCACCTGTGGGCCTGGAGAAGATGACCGAAATCAGGGAAGTTGTATGTTGTAGAGCAGGTGCAGTCTCCAGGGGAAATGAATGGATTGCAGAAATGCACGAGTACGAGCAAGCAAGGGAACAAGGCCGGAAGATGTGTAGCAAAAGCAGCAGAACCCTTGTAACAGATGGACTTCTGTAAATTTCCAGTGATAAGCCCTCAGTGAACAAAATTTTATCACAGTTTAAAGGGTTTACAAATAGACCTCTAAGTGAATAACGGGGCTCAAACCCCAAGTTGTAAAGCTGGCCTGTAGGGCCCCACAGAGGAGGCATACACTGGCTGAGGCAGTCACAAAGCCCTCCTGGACTAGCCATTTACAACCCATGTTAACCCTTACCCATTTTCCCTTCCTTCCTCTTCCCCAGGTGGGACTGACCTATAAGCCCTTGTGAGATCCTCTTTGATGTGGATATTGGTGGCCTTCTCCCCATGCCTCACTCTGGAACTCTTGACCACTCCCCAAATCTAGAGGCAGGATCCCAGTTACAGTGACTGTGTTGTTAGTCTCCTTTGCAATGAACCAGACCCTGTGTATGAAGAAAAAGCTGAGAGGCCTTGAGTTTCAAGGTTACCTGCCGATCCTTTGGCTTTCTGCCGCAGATCCAAGGGCCTCCACCTGAATCCCAGCAGGGACTACAGCTCAGCCCCCTTCCTTAAGAGTCCTAACCTGCTCCTGGGAGTCCTGCCACTTGCAGACTGATCTCATCGTGTAACTGCTTCCTCTGAATTGCATGGCCAGCTGGACCACTCCATCTACCTTGCTCCATGATATTATCTCTCCCTACATGGATGGTCATCAGAATCAGGCCTGAGATTTCCGTCTAATCAGAGGTTCTCAGCTAGTGAGAGTACATCAGAACTATTCACAGGGTTTTTGTCAAAATCCAGATGACCAGACCTCACCCAAACCTACTGGATCTCTGAAGGAGGGTGCAGGGCTATGTGAATTTTCTGAAAGTTCCATTGATGATTCTGATGTGCTCCCTAGATGAGGAACCCCTTCTCAAGTCACTGTGCCTTGAACTAGGGATCACTTCCGTAGCCAGCTTAGTCCTCCCACTGCCAACCAGCCTCTCTCCCCTTCCCTTCTGCAACTATTGCACCAGAGTGCCAACATGCCTTGCCCCTGAGTCTTCCAAAGTTGTGACAATAAGGGGGAAAGAATGGATCGAGACTAAATTTACACCTGCCCCGCATGTATCTTAGCTTTTGTTAATATTAGACCCTTTTCTGTGGTGAGAGTAATTTATTCTCAAAACTGCCCTTAAAAAAAATTGAAGTTCTGGCTGAAGAATGATAGGCAGAAATAGTTGTTAGTGGCTACAAGTAATCTGAACCATCCTACTGACCGCTGGTGCTCAAGAACTCCCCATTATCCACCGTTTGGCCTGCCTGTCCCGAGCCCATCTAAGGATTGCAGGGTGGGTGCGGCTGAGAATTAAGTGACTACTGTCACAGAATAGGGTGACTACATCTAGCTACATCTATGTACACCTTAGCTACAATGTCCAACAGTATTATCAATCTCCTTAACACAAAAATTGGAAAGGAAAAAAAACAACAAAATGCGAATGTCACATTTCCTTTTATTTCCTCCTATCACCGCCACACTTGCTCAGCACTTCTAGCCCTAAAATGCACCCCTCAGACCCAATTTCATCTCCAATTCACACCCTTCTACTTGGCTGGGTCTCTGGGACTGTATATTGATGTGCCACCAACCCAGGCTTTCAATATGATTCTATCAGCCCACTGCGTGTTTAGTCAGCATAGCACCAAACATCAGGTTTAGCTATTTCCTTTGAAATTAGCCAGATATTTTTTCTACTGGAGATACTGAATCAATATGGTGTGTGTAGGTCACAGCATGACCCTCCTCTAAGTGAAAGCTGCCTCCATGCTCTGCTGGTCAGGAGTGAAGCCTACTTTCCTTCAGTTTCCTTCTGGTTCCCTTGTGCCCTTACCACTCAGTCCCTGACTCTTCAAACTCAATTCATGTTACTGTCATCCAGAGTTTTCTGATTCCTATCTTGGAATCTAGAGAACTTCCCTTTGATACACATCCACTCATTCATCCATTGATTGAATAATTACTACATCCAAGGCATTGGTAACCCAAACTTGATTAAGATATGGAATCTGAGCTAAAGTTCAATATTAATAAGAGTTTTTAGTTGCAGACCATGGAATCCTCCATAATTAAAGCACAGAGAGATTTGCTAGAAGATATTAAGCAGCTTACACAATTTCCAGGAGGGTCAGAGTTGGAAGCTATACAACCAGAAAAAAAATGACCTTACCCTCCATTTCATAGTATTGTTCTAGAGGTCTCCCCACTTCTGCACGCCCTATCACTGGCACCTGTGATTCCAGACACTACACACCAGAAGTGCTGCCACATTATTCCAAATGCTTCTATCATGCTTGCCAGGATGATTTCTCCAAATATGGTCTCCATCTTTGTGACTCACTTCTACCACCACCATGTGTCAGGTGTGTAAAGACACTTGATAGGATCTTGGTCACATACATAAGCTTTCTGCAAGAGTTCCTGTTTTCTATTTCTCTCCACTATAGTGAGGAAGAGGATAAAAGGGGGAGGGGAGTTGAGGATATAAAGAGAAGGTGAGAGGAGACTTTATGGGTGACTGAGTATGAAACTTTGAAGGTAAATGTTCACCCACAGGATAAAAGAAAGAAAATCCAGACAGAGGAAAAAAAACTTGAGATAAGGCACTGGTGTGTGAAAAAGTAGGCATGTTTGGGGAAAGATGAGAATTTAATGTGGCTACAGCAGGGGTGAATATACTGAGTATTGGATGGTAGGGTGAAGGGAGGTTGACAAAGACAAATGAGCCAAGAAAGTAGGCAGTGATCAAGCTGGGAAGGATGTCTTATACTCCTAGAAGCGTGGCCTTTCCCTGAACAAGCCAAGATTCAGATACTTTCTTCACATCTGAGCAGAGACTACAAGTTTTCGATCAGGTGTTTCTATGCCAAGCACCAACCCTCACTGCAAACTTTGCCTTGTAAAGCATAGTTTCCCCTACTGAAAGGTAAGCAAAACAACTTTTGACAGAGTTAGTTAGTTCCATAAACAAAGAAGTATTTCCTTAATATTTTCAACATATTTCCTTTGTCCCAATTTTCTCAAGTGTACAGATGAAATATGATCAAAATGATTTTTTTGTTCAACCATCTCTACCTTGCCCCAGTTTTATAATGCTTTCCCAAACAAGACCGTGTTGTTCCACTTTAAGAGGGCGCTCAGCAACTCCATCAAGACAACAGACTCATACAGAAATATGTTGCATTTCTATACATCAATAGTGAAGCATCAAAACAAGAAATCAAGGAATCAATACCATTTACAGTTGCACCAGAAACCATAAGATACCTAGGAATGAACCTAATCAAAGAGGTAAAAGGGCTGTACTCTGAAAACTATAGAACACTTATGAAAGAAACTGAGGATGACACAAAGAAATGGAAAAACATTTCATAGTCATGGATTGGAAGAACAAATATTGTTAAAATGTCTATACTACCCCAAGCAATCTACACATTTAATGCAATTCCTATCAATATACCACTAGCATTTTTCACAGAGCTAGAACAAACAATCCTAAAATTTGTATAGAACAACAAAGGACCCCAAATAGCCAAAACGATCTTGAAAAAGAAAAATAAAGCTGGAGGCATCACAATTCCAGACTTCAAGCTATGTTACAAAGCTGTAGTCATCCAGACAGCATGGTACTGGCATAAAACAGACACATAGGTCAATGGAACAGAATAGAAAACCCATAAATGGACCCACAACTATATGGCCAACTCATCTCTGACAAATCAGGAAAGAATATCCAATGGAAAAAAAATAAAACAGTCTCTTTAACAAATGGTGTTGGGAAAACTGGACAGCAACATGTGGAAGAATGAAACCGGATGACCATACACAAAAATAAACTCAAAATGGATGAAAGACCTGAATGTCAGATCTGAAGCCATAAAAATCCTAGAGGAGAAAACAGGCAAAAACCTCTGTGACCTCAGAGCAACTTTTTACTAGACACATCTCCAGAGACAAGGGGAAAAAAAAGCAAAAATGAACTATTGGGGCTTCATCAAGATAAAAAGCTTCTGCACAGTGAAGGAAACAATCAACAAAACTAAATGACAGCCTACAGAATGGGAGAACACATTTGCAAATGACATATCTGATAAAGGGTTAGTATCCAAAATCTATAAAGAACTTATCAAACTCAACACCCAAAAAACAAAGAATCCAGTGATGAAATGGGCAAAAGACATGAATAGACAATTCTCCAAAGAAGACATCCAGATGGCCAACAGACACATGAAAAGATGCTCAACATCACTCATCATCAGGGAAATACAAATCAAAACCATGATGAGATACCACCTCACACCTGTCAGAATGGCTAAAATTAACATAGGAAACAATAGATGTTGGCAAGGATGTGGAGAAAGGGGAACCCTCTCACACCATTGTTGGGAATGCAAACTGGTGCAGCCACTCTGAAAAACAGTATGGAGCTTCCTCCAGAAGTTAAAAATAGAACTACCCTATAACCCAGCAATCACACTACTAGATATTTTACCCAAAGGATGCAAAAATACTGATTCGAAAGGGTACATGCACCCCAATGTTTAAAGTTAATTTTTTATTATTTTAAATTTATTTATTTTGAGAAGGGGGGATGGGCAGGGAGAGAGAGAGGAAGAAAAAGAGAGAATCTCAAGCAGGGTCTACGTTGTCAGCATGGAGCCTGAAATAGGGCTTGAACTCAGAAACTTCGAGATCATGACCTGAGCCAAAATCAACAATCAGGTTCTCAACTGACTGAGCGAGCCAGACACCCCATTTATTTATTTATTTGTTGGTTGGTTGGTTTGTATTTATTTATTTATTTAGAGCAGGGGAGGGGCAGAGAGAGAGAAGGAAAGACAGAATGCCAAGCATGCTCTGAGCTGACAATGCAGAGCCCAACATGGGGCTCAAACTCACAAACTGTGAGGTCACATCCTGAGCTGAAACCAAGAGTTGGATGCTTAACCAACTGAGCCACCCAGGCACCCCACCCCAATGTTTATAGCAGTATTATCTATCAACAATAGCCAAATTATGGAAAAAACCCAAATGTTCATCAACTGACAAATGGATAAAGAAGATGTGGTATGTATGTACAATGGAATATTACTCAGCCATGAAGAACGAATCTTGCCATTTGCAACAACGTGGATGGAGCTAGAGTGTATTATACTAAGCAAAATAAGTCAGTCACAGAAAGACAAATATCATACGATTTCACTCATATGTGCGATTTAAGAAACAAAACAGATGAACATAGAGCAAGGGGAAAAAAGAGATGGAAGCAAACCATTCTTAACTATAGAGAACAAACTGAGGGTTACAGGAGGGAAGGTGGTTAAGGGGTTGGGCTAAATGGGTGATGGACATTAAGGAGGGCACTTGTGTTGAGCACTAGGTGTTATATGGAAGCGAAGAATCACTAAATTCTGCTCCTGAAACCAATATTACACTACATGTTAACAAACCAGAATTTAAACAAAATTTTGAAAAAAAGAATAAAAGGCAATGTACTCATTACTTCTTTAATAGATACTTTTTGGGGTGTCTTTCCATCCACAGTCTTCCTTCTCTGAGAACCATATGCCTCCTCCCACCAGGGCCTTATATATATAACCCTGCCTCCTGGTCAAAACTGATGGGAGGGGCACCTGGGTGGCTTAGTCGATTAACCATCTGACTTTGGCTCAGGTCACGGTCTCACGGTTCATGAATTCTAGCACCGCGTTGGGCTCAGTGCTGACAGCTCAGAGCCTGGAGCCTGTCTCAGATTCTGTGTCACTCTGTCTCTGACCCTCTCCCACTCATGCTCTGTCTCTCTCTGTCTCTCAAAAATAAATAAAAATGTTTTTAAAAATTAAAAAAAACTGATTGGAACAGCTTATTAACACCTTACCCAAGCTAAACGTTCCCTGGTAATTTAGAATTGGATTGGATTACATTCCCTAGTAATTTAGAATTCATTCCTTCTTCCACTCAACAAATATTAATGGAACCCTAACTTTGAACTAGGCCTGGTTCTAGGAGCTGGGAATACAGAGTGTTCATTTTCTCCTGATACCCCGCTGCATCATTCTGGGCTCTGTCAGACACCTATGCTTCCTTATACAGTCTCTTTCTTTGTTTCAGCTGGTTTAGTGGGTGTCTATTCTTTGCAAGAAAATAATCTTTTCTAAACAAATTCACATTATTATTCATGAGGGGGAAATGCCTTATTTTCTTTCTTTGGATTTTCAAAGCCATTTCCCCATGGTAAAGAACCTGAGAAATCTCTCCAAAGTTTTATTTTTATTTTTTTAATATTTTATTTTTAAGTAATCTCTACATCCAGTGGTGGGGCTCAAACTCACTACCCTGAGATCAAGAGTCGCATGCTCTACTAGATGAGCCAGCCAGGCATCCCTCTCCAATGTTTTCACTAGGTAAATTCTCATTGAATAGAATCATATTTGATCTCAAGATATCTTTACCTTTGAAATTTAAACCTTATTATCTACTTTATAAAAACACAGAGAACATCAAGTAATGTGTTAAGGCCTTCCATTTAATTTTTGCCTTTTATTTCTTTATAGTAATCACATGACAACTTCCCTATCCCTTACACACACACACACACACACACACACACAGCTTCTAATAAACGTCTTATGTAAGGAAGCAAAATAGAAAGACAGGAAAATTGAGTGGTTAGAAGCATGAGGTTTATAAGACATACCTGAATTTAAATTCCCCTTCCTCTTGCAAAATTTCAAATTCATAAAAAAGAGACAGTAACTATTTCATAGAATTATTGTGAGAAGTAAAGGTAGCACATGAAATGCTCTCAATAAACAGTATTCACTAAACAGGTAGTCACTGTTTATTATTGGGATCTTTACTTGTAAGCCACAGTGGGTATGTATATAAATCCAGTTATGTGTACACAATACAAAAATGTACACAGTACATTAACACAGTACAGTACAGTAACCTACACAGTACACAAATATATCTATGTAGGCAGTTGCACTATATCCCTTGTCTATGGAGGAACTGGATGGTAGTTTAGGCCAAGAGATGATTCAGACCCTTGTGTATAACTAATTACAGGACTCAACAATAAATTGTAATCTAATCCACTGGTGTAACCAGAGGTATGAATTTCTGCCAATTCAGGATCCAATGTCACCCTTAACAAATCTTCCTCATCCTGTATGTGTCTAGAAGCTCTAAATGCTTTGCTGGAAACTGAAAGGGTGTGGAGGGAAATGGGGTGGTGATTCAATTCCTCAGGACCCAAACATGGAGAGGTTTCAAAGCAGAAGTGGAGAACTCTGCTGCATCCCACAGTCTTAGAAAATGACTATTTAAGAAGACAGCAATGATATACTGTGTGATCACAGCAAGTGCCACACGCTGGGCCAGCATTCGCCAACACTACTGTGGAACGTTATGTGTCAGCTCACTTGTTAAATGCGCTGACTCTAGAGTCTGACTCCCAGGGTTCAAATCCCAACTGTTCCTTTTGACTCTGGCCTTGTTTTCTTGGCTTTCCTGAAATTTGGTTTCTCATTTGTAAATGGGTATGATGATAATAGTAATATCTGTTGTAAGAAAATATTACAGGGATGCCTGGGTGGCTCAGCTGGTTAAGCACTGATTTCGGCTTAGGTAATGATCTCACAATTCGTGAGACTGAGCCCCACGTGGGACTCCACGTTGACAATGTAGAGCCTGCCTGGGATTCTCTTCTTCTCCCTTTGTCCCCCCCACCCCTGCTCCCTCTTTCTCTCTTTCAAAATAAATAAATAAACTAAAAAATGAAGAAAGAAAGAAAGAAAATATTACTAACTTGGTGGCTTAAAACAACAGAAATACATTCTCTCACAATTCTGGAGGCTAGAATTCCAAAATCAGTTTTCACTGGGCTGAAATCAAGGTGGCAGCAGGCTTATGTTCCCCATGAAAGCTCTAAGGAAAAATCCATTCCCAGCCTCTTCCAGCTTTTGGTGGCTGTTAGCATTTCTTGGCTTGTGGCTTCACCACTGAAGTTTCTGCCTCCATGGCCACATCACCTTCTCCTCTTGTGTATATCAAATGTCCTTCTACCTCTCTCTTATAACAGTGAATGTGACTGCATTCTCGGACCAGTGATGATTAATTTTATGTGTCAATTGACTGGCTATGGGGTACCCATATTAAACATTATTTCTGGATATGCTTGTGAGGGTGCTTCTGGATGATTATCATTTGAAACAGCAGATTCAGTAGAGTAGATAGCCCTCCCCAAAGGAGAGTGGGCATCATGTAATCCATTGACAGCCTGAATACAACCAAAGACAGAGGGAAGAGAAACTTATCCCTTTTTTCTGCCTCACTGCTTGAGCAGGAACACCTCATTTCACCTTCTCTAGACTGGGATTTATACCATCGGCTCTCCTGGTTCTCAGGCCTTCAGACTCAAACTGAACTACACCATCAACTTTCCTGGGCTAGTTTGCAGACAGCGTACCATAGGACTTCTCAGCTTCCATCATCTCTGGAGAACTCTGGACTGATTCAGGGTCCACTTGGATAATCTTCTTATCTGCATAGACAGGAACATTTTTGGCCATATATAAGAGAACATTCACAGGTTCACCTTTCAACCTACCACATTTGCCTTGTGGGCTTATTTTGAGGGTTGAATGATGTACACAAATAAAGCACAGTGGCTAGAACATGGAAAGTGTTCAATCAGCATGATCTACTATTACCAGGAAGATCTTGCCTGCTGCAAAGTGACCTTGAAGGAACCCTCGCCCAAAGAGATATAAAGCAATACAGGAAGGAGGCTGGTAACAGTTGACCTTTGTTAACAGCATCTGATTCAAAAATGCTGTAGATTGGTGATCTTAGCATGTACCTTTCACAGACAACACTGTAGCTCACAACTGTTTGTGTGATAGACAAGGTGGGGGAAATGGGAAAGAATCCAGAAATTAATGCAAAAGAGTTATTTTTATTAATCCATATTTGAAAATTAATGTATTCATAGGAATGTTATTTTCATTCCAATTTTGAAATAATCATTACATTCTGAATGAAGAAAACCTTCATATTCTAGAAATTTTTAACTTTGCACATTGGTTTATAACCTACTCTGTAGCATTTTTTTTAAAGCTGAGCATATTGGTCTTCTCAATATTGGCATAAAATTGTTCTTTGTTGTGTCATTTGAAACAGAAATGTCTGTTTCAAAAACACAGAATAAAGATCAAGGTTCAATATTTTAACACCTTCCTATCCTTCCGAAGGCTTAGCAGGTAAGCAGTCAGACTGAGAATAGATTTACACTTACAAAGCCCTTTCACAGACATTATTCATTTAATCCTCCGAATAATCTCATGAGATGGACAGGAATCAGGAGTACCACTTCATAGGTTTGGAAAATGAGATGGAAAACTTAAGGCTCAGAGAGTGGAACAGAGCTGGTCAAAGGCAGAGCTGGACTGGAAGTCAGGTATTCTGACTCCTGATGTCACCACTAGTAAGACAGGAGGGGTGGAAGTGGGTGCCCCGAACAAAGGCAAAAGTCACCTGGAAATTTCAAGCCTGGAAAAGGCTGAGGGAAGAAAAGCAAGAGCTGCAAAATGAAGGAAGTCAAAATCCCAAGTCAACCTCCTGTTTGCTCCTAGTTAAAAACACGGAAAGATCTGATTCCAATGAACCAGTGATTTGATGCATGTGCACACATTCTTACTGATTCCTTCCTTGGGCTGATTTCACATGATGCAGTAAAGGGAGCACATGACTTTATTTGCTAGTTCCTTTTCTAAACCACATTCCCTCACCTGGGCAGGTATATGAGCAGGTGACAGGTTTCTCTGCACAGCAAGGGCAACTGACTGGCCATTGTTTCCCTAGAAACATTTCCTCAAAGAATTTGAAAGCAAGAGAGCACAGGAGAATCAGAAAGTGAAGACTTATGTTGATCACATTGAATTAAAATATTTATAGTAATATAAGTGACAGTTTATAGAATAAATGTACCCACACATGTGCATTACCTAGCTCCTTTTTCATACTGTAATTCTCTCCTCTTCCAGAAAGGTGTCAATTTCCCAACTGACTGCGTTTCCTGTTTTTCAACTTTTGCCACATTACTTGAAGGTTTCTTCTAGTGCGGGTGATATTACAGTTACCGGCCTTTGGAATAACAGGGCCATCAGCACTGCATGTGGAAATGCATGGGCTCATTGAAACAGCCTGATACAGAAAGAGAAACTGAATGTGAAACTACACATTTAGAATTTCAAAATGGTGGAATTTACCCACTGTGGCACCTTAAGTGGGGGAGATGTTTGAGAAGGGGGCCCGTAAGTAGAAAAGCACACTATTAATAGAAATCACTCACTGCATGTGAATTGATGTGCACAAGGCACTGTAATTGACATCAAGGACAGCTAAGAACCAAGAGATAAAATTTGTCATTCCTTCCCTTCAGAAACTTATTATCTGGTCAGAAATGCCAAAGAACTCACAAAATCATGCAGCCAGGACAAAGCCCTCAGTCACATGTTATTTAGCATTTTCAAAGAAACATACAGGAGTTGAGACAACAGACCAGGTTCACCAATCTCAAAACCAGTCCAAATAAAAAGGTTTGTACTGAAAACAAGTCGTGGTGGGATGCCTCTTATTTGCAGTAGATTTGAATTTTAATAGCATTGTTTCTGAGCCTCTATATCATTACTTATATTGTTGCTGTTATTTTGTCATTGTTTTTACAGGAGACCTTACTGTGTGCAAACCACTTTCCTCACACTATTTCACTTTTTCCACCCACACTTGTGTGTGGTAGGTATTATTCACATCTTGTACATGAGGAAACTGACTGAGAGAATAAGTGATTTACATGAGGTTTTGCAGCCAATAAGCCATGGCTCCAGGCTTCAAATACTGACCCCCCAAAGACTCATATCATCTCTGAGCTCCTAGGGGGTATGTGCCTCATGGCATGGATCCAATCAGAGCAGAGAAACCACACTAGAAATTTGAACAGGGACTATCTCATAAAAAACAAACAAACAAAAAAAAAAACAAACAAAAAAAACTAGTAACAGGGGATTAAGCACTGAGGAGATTTAATTGTATATGATTGTTCTTTGCTCTTTAAGAGTTTCCAGTGTTGGGGTGCTTGGGTGGCTCAGTCGGTTAAGCATCCAACTTCAGCTCAGGTCATGATCTCAAGGCTCCGTGAGTTCAAGCCCTGTGTCAGGCTCTGTGCTGACAGCTCAGAGACTGGAGCTTGCTTCAGATTCTGTGTCTCCCTCTCTATCCCTCCCCGGCTCTCTCTCTGTCTCTCTCTGTCAAAACTAAATAAAAACATTAAAAAAAAAAAAGAGTTTCCAGTGTATTATCTATACCAAATCAGACTCTTAACTCAAGGGCAAAAATAGTGTTTGCACCTCTTTCATATTCCCCACCAATGTCAAGCACTGTGCTGGGCAGAAAATAACTTGGGCGTTCAGACCCAAGCATGTTCACATCCTTGCCCTGCTAGTTATTAGCTGGGTGACCTTGAGCAAAACATTTGGCCTATCTATGAAACGAAGATAATAATGGCTATATTAAAGAATTGGAGGGAGAATTAAGTGAATTTTTAAATGCAAAGGACTCAGCTAAATAAGTGGAGGCTACTACAATTATTATTGTCATCACCATTGTTAAGATTCCCTGGTTCCTCATCTTTTGAAAGGCCCAGTATAATAATTGGGACAATATCTGAAAATCAACAAGACATCCTTTGACCTCATTTGCAGACAGATCTTTCGTTTGGTCTGCCAGGAGGAACTACCATATGTTACTCGGCCCTATTTTAAACATTGAATTTTTTTCCTAAAGGAATGTTAGGTCAACATGCACCCTTCCCCATCATAAGTCTCTCAGGCATCAGCCTACTGAAAGCTGGCCTTCTTTAATCCAAGGGTGATATTTCTTTGTCTGGTTAACTTTCCTCTACCTTTCAACATGAGCCAATTGGCTTTAATCATGGGATGTTATCAAAAAAGATTGGGCAGATTATGGGTATTAATAGAGATAATTGCCAAGGAGAAATGAGGAAAAAAATAAATGAAACTTCCATCTCAGAGAGAAATAAATGGCTTTATTATGGGGTCAGGAAGGATGATCCTAGAATTCCCTGTCCAAGAGAAAATGCGTAATGGTAGTTGGGGAGCTGGAGCATTTGGCAGCAACAACATCCACGGATCAAAACAGCTTTTAAGGGCTGACCTCAGGGGATTGCATTTCTATAAAAGGAATGAGATGTTTTTCTTTATGCTGCAGAAAATGCAGAATCAGAGCCGATTGGAAACACAGCTAGCTTGTCTGTCATTATTTGCAAAGGACAAGGAGAAAAATGATGTTCTACCCTATTGGGGTGATAGGCAAAAATCTCTCCACGTTTTCTGGAATTCATTTGGGCAAGTCTCAGGAAGCAGGACAAACAAAAACTTTAAGGTAAAACTCTGTTGAAAATGGATTTTTCTGGAGTTATCTCTATAATATTGGATTTAATGAGAACGTTGGAGCCCCATTTCCCCTTCTGCCAGTGCCCCCAGGCCAGCAATGTGGAGTGGTGTTTGCCTGGGATGGCATTTTAGAAGAAGCCGGGGGTGTGAGTGTTCTCATGCCACAGGGTACTGTGCAGTTCTGCACAGAATGTCCCCAGGACTTCCAAGGTCAGGAAGTGCTCAATGGGCCTCAGTTTTGAGTAGAGGTCCCAAGGCCCACCCTATGCCTCACTTAGGGCCAACCACACTCAACTAATCCTGTGATGAGGATTCAAAGAAAGGCTCAAAGAGGACTAACATGAACACTGTAGGGTACATTTTATCTTTACATTAAAATGCTTATCTTCTCTGGAAGCCTGGGTGGCTCAGTCAGTTGAGCGTCTGACTCTTGATTTCAGCTCAGGTTGTCTTGTGGTCATGGGATTGAACCCCAAGCTGGGCTCTGCATGAGGCATGAAGTATCCTTCAGATTCTCTCTCCCCCATCTCAAAATAAATAAATAAACATTAAAAAATCAAATTAAAATAAAATAAAACACTTACCTTCTCATCTGCTGACTGACTTTAGAACTACTCTAATCTCTCAGCAGTATTCAATGTCCACTTTTCTCCAATAACTTCTTCGGTTCTTATTTAAATGCCTGCCATGGGCAAGAGGAGAAAGCAAGAGGAGAAAGAGGATATTCAGAAATGGTATGACTGGGTCAAGCTCTTCTCGTCTTTCAGGGAGGTGAAATTGAGCACCCTAACGGGTGTTAGCCTAATGGAGGATCTTAGCCCACCTTGACTTTTTTGCTTCCCAAGGAAGCCCAGTCAGAGAGTGTACAGGTGCTCACGGATTTTCCTGGCCACCACCTCCTAGGGAATGGTAATTCTGTGATGGGAAGGAATCAAAAACCAGGTACAGTGAGCAAAAGCTACCTTAACACACAGCAGAGAATGGGAAACTGACTTTTAGGTCCCAGAATTATTGTCCAGAACCCCTGGAACTCAGCTGACCTCTGAAGAGTAGTTTATTTATTAGTGTGAATATTAAACGTTCACATTTTTTAACAAATAATGAGGCTTATTTTTTTATGAATATAATTTACTGTCAAATTGGCTTACATACAACACCCAGTGCTCATGAGCCTTATTGGTATTTTGGAATCATATTCACCAAAGGCCTTCAACAAATAAAAGTTCTTTTGTACATTTGGAAATACTTGGAAGACTGTCATTATAAACATATAAGCATAGTACCTGCATGAGAATATAAATAATTGTTGGGAGTTGATTATATCATTCACCCTTTCCACTAAATCCTATTCTTAATAAAGGAAGCATCTGATTGGAATTGCTTAAACCTTGTCATTATTTCTCCTATAAGCAACTGCAGACAGCAGGCTTAATTAGAATGAAATTGGTATTTTGAACAGGTATTCTACCTTACATTAACTAACTGGATATAAGGCCAGTAGCATATGATCCATTATAATAACATATAATAATTATATAAGTAAAGGACACGCATGTATGTAACATATGTTTTTTAATCCTCATATATTGGAGACATATTATATTATATTATATTACATTATATTATAAATTAGGGATATATATACGTATATATATGTGTGTGTGTATATATATATATATATATATATATATATTCCTAATAGTGGGATTAAAAAAAATTATAGCTCAAGTCACAACATTTGAATCGTAAAATCTGTTGCAAGGATGAGAAAATCCATTTATTGTACTGAACTCCATTTATTGTACTGAAAGCAAATGCCTGTTTAGTAACCAAAGAATGTACACCTTTGGAGAAAGTAAATTACAGCCCACTTCCTAGTCAGGTAATTATATTCTCTGCTGGTTTAAATCTCCTCCCAAGGTTCTGTGCCCCACACAAGGTTCTCCCTGCTCTGACTTTGAACCTCTGGACTCTGGAGTCCATCGGAGCACGGTCCCCACTTTTTCTGAGCAGCCCCATCCTCAGTCCTGAGCAGAATTATCCTTATGATGGGGGTTGACTATTTATTCATGTGTCTGCCATCTGCCACCCAGAGCTGAGAGCATCTTCCTGGGGAGACTCTACTTAAGAGCGGTCACAGCTTATTACCTGTCTATCTGAGGTACAAGCCTGAATGGCTTTTAATTTTTTGATGCTTAAGGTAGAGAAAATAGAATTGCTTTTGATTGATCCTGCCAAACTCTATGATGCATGCACTTCTTTTCTTTTTCAGTGGGTCACAGGAAGCTAGCAGAACAAGACTCTATGGAGAGGGGCCAGTGCAGTGGAAACACCGTGCGAGGGGCCACATTGCAATCTTGGGCTACTGGCTCTGTTACTATCTGGTTAACCTTAACCAAATTCCTTAAGGTCTCTGAGTCTCAGTTTCCTCATTTTTTAAAATGTGCTAAACACACAGTTGTTATAAAGAGCAAATGAAACTATGAATGTGCTATCACCTATGTAACACACAGGTAGGCATTATGATTATTTACAAAGTACAAAACTATTCTTATAAAGATGTATAATACACTGTGTATCATGCTCACCGCTGGCATGCCACCTTACTACATTATGGAGAAGATTATATACTATAAAGGAGAAGTTTTATACTAGTTATAACTATATTAATACAGTTATAAGAATGATATTGTTAATACTAATATATAAAATTAATATGAATGTTAATATAGTTATAAGAATAATGTAGAAAGTATATTAATAGAACTACAGTGAAACCTTTAACAAAATCACAAGGTCTTAAGGAATTGCAAGGCAATGCTCACTTTTCCAAATTTTGGTCTATGTTAAATTGTCAGTGAAGGCTGAGCTCGTATCCTATAGATGCCTGAGCCTGGAAGAAGCACAATTACATTTTCATTGACAAACAATTCTACTCCCTCTATAAATCAACATCATTTCCTCCTGGCCTCTCCAAGATTCAGCAGCTGTCATAAGGTTGCCAGGTAGAATAATGATTCAGGACCCACAGACCACACTGTCTTATTGAACTGCTCCCAAGCTCACTGGCTCTGGGACCCAATAAATCATTGCTTTACAAGTCATCTGGAACGCAAGGTGCAGCCCAGAGTCAAGAGTCAAGGTTCCACAGGACTGTTAGGAAATATTTGTTAAAGGGAGGGGGGAAAGATTTTCCTTTTTTGTCACATAATAACCTTTCTCTTGATCCTCTGACTGGTTTCCTATCTGCATGTTTTTCATCCTCTGAATATTTAACAATTCCACTTCAGTGTTCAGATACCATTGTGGTTTTTTTTCTCTTGATCTTGAAGCTCTTCCAGAGCCCCTACTGTTTTTTAAAATATAGAACTCAGGATTCTTTCTTGTGTGGCTTCCACCGTATTCTACCCCACTTCCCATGGAGATTACACACTCAGTAAAGAGTCGGCCTGTTTTCAGTGTCCTGAGCAGATGGAGACAAAGTTATTCTCCACTTTTGTTCCAAGAAACAAGGCAATGTTGTGTTGCCAAGTTTTTGCTTTTTTGTATTGAGCAATTGGAATAATCATAATACCAATCTCTCTTCTTTATAGGAGTGTTACTATTATAAAGTTCCTACGCCTCCAGTCTTTCACCATCCTGGTCTCTCTTGGAAGAATTGAGTGTGAATTATGCTTCGTGATAACACAGAGAACATGGGTGAAGGATAAAGACTTCATATATTGAGCAATACCTAAGATTCCAGAAGTTATTAGATTTGGTGATGAAACTGAAAACACAACAAACTTCTCTGTGTCTTGTTGTTTGTGTATAAGTCTTTAATCACTCCACTTTACTCATGGCACCTCTCCTGATTTCTTCACTTTTTGCCATGAGAATAATGCTTTCATCATGGGAATCTACCTCCAAAACCAAGAGGACACTGTATACACCGTACGTTAGTCAACTTGACAATAAATTATATTAAAAAAAATTTTTAAGGAGGACAAAAAAAGAATGCTGCTTTCAATTTATGAGCAATAATTTGCATTCTTGATACAAAAATGAATCCATGGACACCATTATAATATTGCTATGGGGGAGACAAGATTCCTGATGAATGCTCACATTAGTGGATGGAATTCTACGAAGAAGCAGAATAGTAGCATAGACTCAAAATATCTCCCCCAAAATAAATTGTGGTGGTGGATTTAATCTGTGCCCACAAATTATTTGGTTCTTCTGCCTCCAGGAGGGGAACTCCATTCTCTTTCTTTTCGATGTGAGCCCAACTTAATGACTTAAAAGAGACATAAAATGACTTAATGACTTAATGACTTACGACTTAAATGACATAAAAAGAGAAAAATTGTAACACTACATGGCAAATTCTGGCAGACACCACCTTAACTAAGTGATCAACGTTAATATCACTGTAATAAGATATATCCACATTTGTATCCTCTAACACAATAGGATAAGAAAAGCATATCACCTATGTGGTATGCCTCCAAATCCATAACTCCAGAATTCATGAAAAACATCAGATAAACCCAAATTAAGGGACATTCTACAAAACAGCTAACCACTACCTATCAATAATGTTAAGATCATTAAAGACAAAGAAAAAAGAGAGGAAAAAAATCGATGGGAAGAGATCAAGAAGACGTGGTAATTAAATGAAATATGGATTAGATCCTGAACAAAAAGAGTATATTAAGGGAAAAACTGGTTAAATCTGAATAAAGTTTGTATTTTACTGACTAGTATCAATGTTAATTTCTTAGTCTCAACAAATGTCTTAAGGCCCTGTGAAGTGTTGACGCTAGAGGAAGCTGGTTGAAGGATTTGCAAGACCTCTCTGCTATCTTTGCAGGACTTTTGTAAAGAAAAAAATATTTCAAAATTTAAAAAAAATGGTAAATAATGTGCATGTTTATGGACATGTTTAATGTAAGCATAGATGGGCTAAGATAATATTCATTCTTTCACTCAGTTCATTCTCTGTACATTTCTTGAGAGTCCACTCTGTCCTAGGCACGGGGGAAACAGTGCTGAAGGTGGCTGAGATTCCCACACTCATGGAACTTACAGTCTGATGGGTATAACAGGCAGAATGAGTGATACAAAAGACAGGATGCTGCAGGTGCACGTCATGTGGTACCCAACCTGTTCTGAAGGTTAGAGAAAGCTTTCCTCAAGCAGAGGGGTTTGAACTGAGACTAGAAATGTCATGTAAGACAGGGATGGGAGCTGTTTGGGCAGAGAGGGGACACTTCCAGGCAGAAGGAGCAGCATGACAAGGACTCAGAGCAAGGAATGAGGGATGAGAAAGAAAGCCAAGAAGTGAAGTTAAAGGGTAGAGAGAAGGATCTAGACAGGAAGGCAGGGGCCAGATCATTCAACGTCTTATAGGTCAGGGAAAAATTTAGGATTTGGTGCTAAAGTAGTAGGAAAGCCCTGGAGAGTGTTAGGTAAATTATGTAATTATGTTGCAACTTCTGTCTCTCAATTTGATTAGTTCCCAATTTCCTAAATCAGTATTGCTCATGTTTGAGAATGGATTAAATTTCCTGATTGTTAGTGACTTTCATAAGAAACATATCATCTACTTTTCATCCTGACCCCAACTCCAACCTCAGTTCTTATTTTAGGGGTGAGGAGGGGAAAGGACTTTAGCCAATTGTAACAGGATCTGATAGCCCAGGAAACAAAGAAACCCACTGCTGAGATGAGCCAAAGTCTCAAGTAAAACTTTTGTTATTCAAAGGCTCTTGCAGTACAGAAAAAAAAAAATGGCAACAGGGTTGTCCATGGGCATTGTTGCTGGTACAGGGAAATGGCTCTTTGTCCTCCTCTGGCAGGGAGCAGAGTTGAAATTTTCTTTACTGATTGAGCCAACTGTGGGTGACCTGTCTCTGGGCAAGCGAAGGTATTAGCCAGTTCGCTCTCCAGGTCTCGTTTCCCTTTGCAAGTCCTCTCCCCATCATTAGAGTCTTGGGGGGAGGCAGGGCCCTACCTCCCACTATGGGTGCACCTGACTTAGGGTTAGCTAACTGGGTGTCCGCACCCAGATCTCTGAGACACAAGCTATCGAGAATTCTTCCAGGGGATGGAATAGTCACAACCAGGTCTGGGACATTGGTGGCAGCAATGCCAACAGAGGTGTGCAGAAACCAGATAGGTTCTGTGGCATGATTTGTGGTTCTCTAGTCTCCCTCAGCTCCTCCTCATTTGTTGATCCTTATTCTCTGTGGGAGATCCAATGTCTTCCCAATAAACTTCTTTATCTGCAGGTCTTTTTCTGACATTGATGGCAAAATACATTGACTGTTAAAAATAATTCACTTTTATATAGCACTCAGCATTTGCAAGCAATGTTCTAAGTACTTTGCTATACACATTATCCCCTTTAATATTATAAAATAGAGAAATAGATTTCTCTGCTGATAGAGGGAAGCCATGTGGCAGATAATTTACTTTTTTTTAAGTTTTTTTTCTTATATTTTAAATGTTTACTTATTTTTGAGAGAGAGAAAGACAGAGTGTGAATGGAGGAGAGGCAGAGAAAGAGGGAGACACAGAATCTGAGGCAGGCTCCAGGTTCTGAGTTGTCAGCACAGAGCCTGACGTGGGGCTTGAAACCACGGGCTGCGAGATCATGACCTGAGCCAAAGTCGGACACTTAACTGACTGAGCCACCCAGGTACCCCCAACAGATAATTTACTTTAAGAAGAAAAAACTATGAATGGAAGCCTATTTTCACACCCAGAGATAAAAAAGTCAGTTTTCTCTAATATCAAAAAATTGGAAGCAAACTGAGATGTTTGAGAATATGGGAAATGAATACAAATTATAGCTCAACCACCCCAGGGACTAGTACACAGCCACTTAAAACAATAATGAGCAAAACTGAGATGTGGGACTTGAAAAGCTTATGATTGCAATTGTATAAAAAGATGAAAGCAAATGGTCAAGGAGTGGGAAAAATTATGTGAACATTTAGATCTGTTTTGTTAGGGTGGTGATTATAAGTGAGTTCCCCTCCCTCCCCACCCCACCCCCCCACCCCCCGTTTCTAAACTCTGTCTCAGGTTGTTACATTATATCCATAATTTTAGAAGGATGTTATATCTATAATTTTAAAAGGAAATGCTCTTTCCCTCATTATATGTTTATCCCAGTGTTCCAGGATGATTCTTCTGCAAGTGTTGGGAAATCCCTACAATCATTCCCTTGGCAACCATTTAAGATAATGAACTTCAGGGTCCCTCTAAAGTCTATGCTGTTAGGGCAAATATTGACCACCATGTTGAACTGAAGTTTTCAGTATCAAATCCCAAAATGGCCCCAAATTGCGATCCCTATCAGTTTCTGTTGTAAGGTTAAAACCCTAATCCAGATGTACATATTTGGGGATGTAACCTACCACTGCCCTGACCCAATCATTCTTGCTTTGTTTCTGCTTTGCAGAGAACTGGGACGTCAGCTTCAGTTCATGAAACTTTGTAGATTTTTGAGACATCAGTCCTTTGATTCACACTTTTACCTTTTATGCAGGCTCATACCCTGGGGCATTTCCTAAACCCTCAATTTGTGATGCTCTTATCCACTTTCTTGATTCTTAATCTTGTCTTTCCACTTCTGGGGATCAAAATCTACCTTCCTCAAGAAACCTTCCCCAGTTCCCTAAGGAATTCTCCGTAAGACACCAAACAAACAAATAAAATTAATTGAAAAAAATTAAATTAAAATAAAATTAATGAGTTGAACCACTAACGAAACAAAAGTGAAAATTGCAATATTTGTAGGTCAAAAAGGATCTAACATCTACAATTTCACATGGTTTGGTCTAATTAATAGCAGGCAGCACACCTACAGTGCACAACATTGGCAGCCCTTGTAGGTCACACTTCAAAGTCACCAAGGTCACTTACGATTGCCCATTAGAATCTGCAGCACTCCTTGAGTCAAATTTGACATTGCTTATGACAAGTGGGCCCCGTATCTCAAGTTTGCTACCTTTCCCATGCATCCCAGAGATTTATAGTTTGCACCTAGTTGAGACATTTTCAGAAAGAAACTTTGGCGTCCCTCCTGGCTAAGACACTACTAATTTATTTAGCCAGATGATCTTATTAAATAAGAGCTACTAAACAGTTCTACTCAATCAAACAGCCTGATTATCTTCCAAATTAAAAAATGCATGAACCCTGTGACCCAGCAATTTGACTTCTTGGTGACTTGTCCAACAAGTATACCCATACTCATGCAAAATGAAGTATATTTAAGAAAGTTTGTTGTTACTTTGGTTTGTAATAGCAAAAGACTATTTTTAACTATTTAAATAAATTTGGTACTTCAATACAGAGCATTGGAATAATACATCTCCGAGATACAGAATTGAGAAAAGAGACCAATGTTACGGTATATTTCCATTTCCATGGGGAAGTGGTGTCAGGAAAATATCTCCTGTTTGGAGAGGAATTTGGTGGAACGAGAAAGGGAAGGAAATGGATCTTCCCGAGTGTGCCATTTGGTACATTGTAAATTTGTCTACCATGTGCGTGGATTACTTACTAAAAAATGAAAGTAATGATTTTTTTAAACTAGCTTTTTCCCTTAAATGAATCAGATTGAGAATTAAAAGCACAATCTTGCTCTGATATTGACTGAAGTAGGAGTCCCTATCATTGACTTTAATACAGTTATATTCGCCTGGTTCATTCCAACCTTCCTGAAGTATTTATGCAAAGGATCATACCTCTCCTTGTCGTGAAATTCCCAGACCACTCTGAAGTGTCCTTGGTTTGCTCTTTCAAGGCTGGAGAAGGCTTAGCGAGGCAATTTCAAGGAGAGGCAGGGCATATCAAGGAAATTAAGCATAGATATAGATATTACATACATAGATTTATATCTTCTTGTCAAGAGCTAAGAACACTGGCCTAACAGTCAATGTCTCCCCAAATTTATACAATATTTATTTGCTTCTAGAAAATTAAATTGTTAAAATTCTTGAAAGTAGAACATTCTTTTGAGTAGGGAACATATTCCCCCTATAATTTTGAAAGCAATTTGAGCCTCATTTCCTATTCAGTCACCACTATCTGTTAAGTACTAAGAATCAGGCACACCAAAATCTAGGATAATGTTTTTCAAGGTTGTTCTATTTTTGGTTTAGTTCCTTGCCTTTAACTTTTAATTGTCAAGTAAAGCTAAATCTAGGTCAGTCCCTTATGTAATAGACCACACTTTTGATCTTTGGGAAGATTTTAGACATCAAGGCTTTTGAGGGCAGAAAAAAGAATGATAGTAAAAGAGAACCCATCCAATTATGTTTTTATTTCAGTAGTCCTGGTGCTATACCAACCCAGTCTTCCTCAAAACAACTGTAGTTTGTAAGTGGCCTGGGCAATTCACTTTGGGTGAAAACTGAAAACTTTGGGAGGAACAATGAAAAATAAGTTTATATTGTACTCAGGTGTTTCCAACTGGGTTTTCTTTCCTTTGCTGTTGGGAAATGCTTAAACAAATAGTATTAGAATATCTTCAAAGCCTCTGGCAGAGTAACTGCCAGACAGGTCCTTCTGTATCCTCAAAGATGCCATCTGCCCCACTTTCCTGCTACCCCTAAGTTGCCTTCAGTCAGACCTCCCAGTATCATTAGGATACATGTATCAATTCCCTTCTAAAAATGAATTTTCTGGGGTGCCTGGTGGCTCAGTTGGTTAAGCGTCTGACCGGCTCAAGTCATGATCTTGAGGTTTGTGAGTTCCAACCCCGTGTCAGGCTTTGTGCTGACAGCTCAGATCCTGGAGCCCGTTTGGGATTCTGCGTCTCCCTCTCTCTGCCCTTCCCCCACTCATGCTCTGTCTCTCTCTCCTTCAAAAATAAATAAACATTAAAACATTTTTTAAAAAATATAAATCTTTGGAGGCACCTGGCTGGCTCAGTCATACAGCATGTGACTCTTGGTCTTGGGGTTGTTTGTTACAGTAGAGTCTACTTTTTAAAAAAGTAAATTTTTCATTTTTTAAAGGGAAATATAAAAGTATATTATAAAATATACTTTTATAATATATAAATAATTATATTTATATAAATATAAATAAATATAATAAATATAAAAGTAAAAATATAAGTAATTAAATTTAATTGAAATGAAAACAAAAATTGAAAAGTAAAGGAAAACATATGCCACATATATACGACAAATTGTTACTATTAATAAATAAATACTCTAATATTTTAAAGAGAAAAGAATATGAATTGGTCATTAAATATATAAAAAAAAGTCAGGGCTCCTGGATGACTCAGTCAGTTAATCCTCCAATTCTTGATTTTGGCTCAGGTCATGATCTCACAGTTCATGAGATCGAGTTCCATGTCGGGATCCACATTGATAGCACGGAGCTTGCTTGGGATTCTCTTTCCCTCTCTCTCTGCCCCTCTCCCACTCACTCACTTGTGCTGTCTCTCTCTAAAAATAAACATTTTTTTAATGTCAAACTTCATTAATAAAAAAATGCAAATTAAAATTGGTATTATTTCACCTGTCAAGTGAGCAAAGATAAACACTGATGTTACTATTCAATATCTGCTACCACGTGGGAAAATAAACACTCTCAAAACTTGCTATAGAATTCTAATTCTATACCTTTCTAAAGGGCAATTGGGCAAGCTGTGCCAAAAACTTTAAAAGGTACAATTTTCCAGAGCACCTGGCTGACTCAGTTGGAAACACGTGCTTGATCTCAGGGTCGTGAATTCAAGCCTCACACTGAGTGTAGAGATAACATAAATGAATAAATAAGTAAACAAACAAACAAACAAATAAACTTTTTAAAAAAGTACAAATTACCTCAGTCAACTAGTTTTACTTTCTAGGATGTGTTATATAGAAATGTATAAAGATATATGCAAAGTCACCTGTAAGAGTGGTCATTGCACTGTTTGATTTTTTTACTGTCAATATGTCAACTTCACAAAACAAAAAAACTTTTCCTCAAAAAACAATGTAAAGGAATAAGTGAATCTCCTTTGAAAAGCATCTACTGTATGTATGAAAAGACTCATTTTCCTTGGGGCCTTTTACTACCCATTAAAATGAACTGCACATTATTTTTACAGCTTGAAGTCTTCTGAATAAATTTGTAGATGTTCTCTTCCAAAGACTCAGTCTGGAAAGATTAATCTTTGGTTTTGGTTTTCAAAATGAAGTCTATTAAGTGGTCTTAAAAACAGAAGTGGGCATCGTTGTTCATGCAAATTATTGGTGCTTTAAAAGTCTTGGGCTTGGTGAGGACTGGCTTTCTCTTCCTTTGCACTGGATTGTAAATTAGGGGGAGAAAGCAATGGGAAAGCAGCCCTGTAATGGAGGCACCCACTGTCCTACACATTTGGAATGAAGGCCAATAGACTTTCTAAAGTTTGGAGGCCTGGAATGGGCCTTTGAGATGACAGTGGAGCTTTGATTTTACGATTACAATTAGAGATCAAGGTGAGCACCCAGTGCCCAAAGACTTTCCCTGATGGAAATGAATACACACCTGGCTCTAATACCATAACCCAGCTAGAATACAAACAGAGCATATTATCAGCCATCAGAGCATGTTGTCCCTGAGTAGCAGCAGACTGAGGAGCAGACTTTAAATCAAAAGGAAGGAGAGTGCCCCAGAGCCCCTCATCAACCATCCCTCTGCTGGGCTCCCCATGGAGCCAAGAGAGAGGGAGGACCTTTCTGTAAACAGCCAGATCAGCAGAATGAGCCCTGGGATTCAACAAAGTGTCAGGTGAATTCACTGTACACAGATTCTCATTTGCCTCTTCTTCTGTCTGACAGATTGCTTCTTTGCAGACCTCCAGAAGGAGGCAAATTGCTGGAAAGGGTGTGAGGATAGAGGTACACACATATACTGCTGGTAGGAGTGTAGCAATATTGGCACATGATTTGGGGAGAGGGACAGTTTGGCAGCATCCCCCAAGTTTTAAAATGCACATACAGTGTGGTGAAGCAACTTTGTTTCTAGGAGTCTAGATCAGTTGGTTAAGTGTCTGACTCTTGGTTTCGGCTCAGGTTATGATCTCAAGATTTGTGGGTTTGAGCCCTGCATTGTACTCTGTGCTGATGGCAGGGCTTGCTTGGGATTCTCTCTCTCTCTCTCTCTCTCTCTCTCTGTCCCTCCCTGTTTCTCTCTCTCTCTCTCTCTCTCTCTCTGTCCCCCCCTGTTTCTCTCTCTCTCTCTCTCTCTCTCTCTCAAAATAAATAAATAAACTTTTAAAAAATGAAATACTGTGGCCATGATTTGGAAAGATTATCTTTGTTAAATGATCCCCCTTGGAGGGAACATCCTTGATTTCCTTAAATGAGCATAGATATGTGTGTATGTAAATGTCCAGTTAGCACTGAAAAGAATTTGAAAGTTTCTATAGTTTCTAAAGTTTCTACAGTTAATAAGGATTCCTCTAAAAAAGGATATAGTTAGAATGGAAGAAGAAAGGAAAACCCACTTCCTACTTTATCAATTTCTGTGTTTATTAAGTAATGTCCACACCCAACGTGGGGCTCAAACTCACAACCCCAAGATCAAAAGTCACATGCTCTACCAACTGAGCCAGCCATGCACCACCCCCAATTTCTGTATTGTTTAAGATTGAAAATGTTCCTTACTGTTTTTACTTGAGTAAGTAATGATACCTTTTTTAAAGGAAACAAACCTGTATCTGTACATTTAATAGCTCATGTGAAGGTTCTGTTTTAGGTGACACTATGTGTCCCTTTAGCTCTTCCCAATCCAGAGGATACGAGTACTGGGGAGATGTGAAGGTAGTGCCTCATGGCTCTGATGGTCAAACTGAGTTCTGAGGTGGGGTGTTCACCACAGTATGGCAAGGTAAGCGGCTACTTGTTACTCACCCTACATATGAGATCAGAGTGGGATCTCCACTGAGCTAAGAGCTCTGGATCACAGCAGCCTTCTGTTTTCTCTGCCTCTGAGCCTAATCAGTCCCCAGGGCTGGGGTGGGGCTGAGCCCACACTTGAGGGGCCAAATAGGCTGTGATACAAGGATGAAAGAACCTGTGCGAAGGCAGAGAAGGCATTGCCTCAGGAAACTCGATTTCCGTCCAAGCTCCAGCCCTCTCAGCCTTGAGCAAATTTCTCAATCCAATTGATTCTAAAAGTGCTTCAGTTTAGAGGAGGCAGCCCCGGGCGGCAATAGGGGAAGGAGGGCCAAAAGTGGCATTAGAAGGCCTGGAAGCTGGTTCTCGCGTCCACCCTCTGGTGGCCTTGAGGACAATCACTGCAACCCTCTCAATGCTCTCACTCTTGTTTTTGTCAGCTGTAAAAATAATCCCCAAATGATATCCTATCTATTTGAACAATACATTCTATAAAGATGTCCTCAAAGTCTCATGTAAGTCTAATATTCATTATGGTCTGTATAAACGAAGATTGATAAGCCCACAGCCAAAAACTGTCTCCAAGTAGGGAATTATGGGTGACCATTGGCTGACAACTCAGTCGCAGGCTGTACCAAGGCACTTGGAACCTGTTTTTGAAGTCAGAAGATATTTATGGGGGGGATCGTGCCCTGGTTGGGGCCAATGTACACTCCCACTGACTTTTCTGAAGGCTCTCCTCTTCCTCGATCTTCTTGAGATACAAGAGTATACTTTCTGCATCTTTTTTATGCTTTCCTGGAGCTTTCTCCCATGGCCTTGTGTAGTGAAGCTGGTCTACTAAGTGCTGAATGTTCTAGATCAAATTTGGCCATCGATTTTTATTTACAAAGCTCTCCTAAGAGAGTGTTGTTCTCCCCTCCTCCAGTTCTGTCGCTGTGACTAGAACTTGAATGTCCAGGAACACCGGCAGCAAAGCCACCGTTCCGCTCAGGGATGCCGCTCCCTATCTCAGTTAAGCGCTAAATAGCTGAGGGACTCACTTGTCATGTTTCCCTTTTTTATCTTTCTGTTATTTTACTCCCTATTTTCTAAGTAAGAAGTTAGAACAAAAGGAGAGAATGAGAGAGGGAAGAAAAAAAGGACGAAAGGCAGGGAGGGAGAGAGAGGGGAGAGAGGAAGCAGAGGAAAAATGGAAAACCTGAAAGATGAATGACAGAAATTGCAAGGAGGACAAGGGAAGGATTTGAGGACAGAGGATGGCCCCATAGAAGCAAGAGAGGATAGTCCCAGAGGGAGTTATTACCTACTATTTTACTGAGAAGATCAGGAAAAAAACCAGCTCCAACTCCGCCACACTCACCCAACCGTATCTGAGCCCAGCAGCTCTGCTCTCCCCCATTATTGTTGACAGACCACTCCTGCTACCCACCAGACCAATGCCTCCATGTATGCACTGTATCCTATTTCTTCTTGCCTTCTTCTAGACTTCGATAAGACAGTTCTCCTCTCTGTCCTCGGCACCACCAATTTTTCCTTCTCTAGTGCATGATTGCCCAACAGAATGCAAACATGTCTTCGTGTGTATTATCTATTTTCCTGTTCTCCGTTGCAACAAAGATTGCAGCGATAGTTATGTTCACTTGTGCTGCCTCAGATTTCTCTCGTCTCATTATGTTTCAATCTCACTCCGAGAATATTTTGTTCACTTTACCCAATAGTTCATGACAAGGTCCCCAGTGACTGCCACACTGACAAACCAAACAGCCAATTCTCAGACTTTACCCAGTCTGAACTATTTCATAACATTTGATGCTGTCTTTGATTACCAATTGTTCACTCTCACTTTCCTAAAATACTTTCTCCAATTGCCCTCCTGGACCACTCTCTCTTGGTTCTCCTCCTGCTTGGCTGGCTGCTCCAAGGATCTCCTTTCCTGATTTCCTCTCAACCCCTAGACCTTTAAACATTGCCACAGTTTGATCCTCAGACAAATTCTCTGCTTCATTGAGTACCTCACTGATTTCATTCAGTCTCATAGTTTTACAAATTGTCTCCTTGTTAACGATTCCCAAATTCCCCAGGCTGGAGAGCCCCACCCTGAACTCCAGACTCATATCTCCCGACACTTATCTGACATTTCCACTTAGATTTCTAACAGATGTCTCAAACTCAGTCTACCCAATACCAAATTCCTCATTTTTCTCCATAATCCTACCCAACCAGTCTTCCTCATCTCTGTAAATGTCAAGCTCAGTTTTCCAATTTCTCCAGCCAAAACTTTGACTTCTCTTACTCTCACAACCCTACCTAATCCATTAGAAAAAATAATGATACACCCAAAATCTAATCACTTCTCACGACTTCCACCACTCACATCGTTAGCTCTTATCTGGATGATTGGAACAGCCTCCTGACCTTATTATGCGTTGTTGTGGGTACTGCTCATGGTTCACCACATTCCATCATCCTTTCCTTTCTTTACATGTGTGTTGACACATTTCCCACTTCTACTTATAGTTTTCTGTGGACATGTGACTAAATTTTGGACAAAGGAATGCAAGAAGGGATGTGTGCTATTTCCAAGGTAGACTTAGAGACCATGGGCATTCTTCCTGCATTGTCTTTTCACTTCCCAGGAACCAGAATTGGAAGGCCACTGTGAGCCATGTAAACAAGAAGAAAGGGGAGTCTAGATGTGTGAATAATCATCACACAAGCAGAGCTGTGTGACAATCTGAAACACACAGCTCAGGCTGTTAGGTAAGAGAAGAACAAACTTCCATCTTCTTTAATCCACTGAATTATAGAAGCTGAGGCTTATGCTATTTAGCATGGGAAGCTCAGGTAGAGAACCTAAAACATACAAGCTTTTCAAGAAAGGGTTTGAGATGTTTCAATTCTGTATCCTCTCCCCCTAAAAATGAGTAGTTCCAAAACATGGAAAACAAACCGTAAAGTCAGCATTAATAAACATCTACATGAATAAAGAAGAGTTAACATTAGGTCAGCACACCAGCTGCAATTCAAATCTTATGTTATATACAAATATAATAAAGTTTAAATCATAAAAACAAAATGCACGATTCATTTCCAGCAAAATTCAAGACTCTTTCCGAAAAGTTTATACCAAATAATTATACATACCTGTGGGTACATTTTATTATTTGATATGATGTGTGGTAGGGCCTCAGAGTAAAAGTGCTTAGGTTCTGGGGTGGCCTTAAATGCTACCTGTCTTAGCTATTTACTAGCTGAGTTACCTTGATCAAGTCCTTTAAACTCTGAGACTCATTTTCCATCTCCTGTAAAATGGGAAGAGAGCAGGAAAATAATACTTATTTCACAGGGTTGCAAAGGTAATCAACAAGTACACTGTTTTTGAAAATACTTGGCATACATTATGGAAATGCATAGAATGAATACTTTTACATTATAGGTTTCCATAGAATCTCAGTGTTTGAAGTGCGTCTAGAAGTCAGTTGAGCCTATGATGCTCAACCCTACAAAATTATCTGGAAAGCCTTTTAAAAAAAATGTTTATTTATTTCAAGAGAGAGACAGAGAGAGTGTGGGTGTGCACACGAATGGGGGAGGGTCAGAGAAAGAGAGAGAGAGAGAGAATCCCAAGCCAGTTCCGTGCTGTCAGCTCAAAGCCCAATGTGGAGCTCGATTTCATGAACCATAAGATCATGACCTGAGCCTAGAGTTGGACGTTCTACTGCTCAACCGACTGAGCCACCCAGGTGCCCCATCTGGAAAGGTTTTTAAAACACACATGGCAAGACCCATCTCTTCGAAGAAGTGAATTAAGTAGGCCTTGAGATCCTGTATTTTAAGTTTCCTATTCACAAGAAACTCGTATTATTGGTTAAGCACTAAGTGGCTGGATGACAGAGTAGAAAGGAGAATTTTCACATTTTTTTTTATTTTAAAAATTCAGAATCACACAAATGTATAATTCTATTCAAAAATAACCAGATTAAAATTGTTTGATACAATAACCAATAGATAAATGCATGTTCTTGGAAAAGTCCTAATAAGGCTAGCCCTGAACAGGAGTTCAGGGTATAGGTCAATTTTCTCAACCATCCCTTCACGCAGATTTAGCCAGATTCTACTTGAACATTTCCAATGTCTCCACTCACACTACCTTACAAAGCAGCCCATCCAGTTGTCAGACAGCTATAATTGTTAGAATATTGTTTTTGCAGGTCTGTGTCACAGTGAGGGATGCTATAAACATCATCATGGAGGTGGGAGCATGATCTGACTCACAGCATAACTGAATTCATCGATGATAGTGAGGTACTTGATGACAGGGTTTACTGGATACAATTCTGGTGAGTCTCTGTCTGTCACCAAGACAGAAAACTGACATTGATTTTATCTTCAGATTTTTGCTTGACCTACTGATGCGATTGTGGCTCTGGTTATCAGGGAGCTCTCAAAGTGGGATATGAGTCCTTGTTTAATCAGTACTGTGTCTGTCTTGTCCCTGATTCTTATTATCTAATGCAAATGGGCTTCCTTATTACCTAACATAGTAGCTTCAAGCAGAGAAAACCATGCAAACTGAAGCTACAGAATTCAAGCAACTGAACATCGTCATGTCCTAGGGACAATGTAAGATTTCTTGGTAAATAAATGTGCCAATTCCCCAGTCCAAATGCACTACAATAGCCAAAAGAGAGAAGAAATCACTCTGAAAGAAAGGAGTGGGAATTTTTTAATTTTGCACTTGGTTTCATGATTTTGGAAGAGAACACAGCCTTTTCATTCCAAGAGTATACCAATTGCCCCTGCTTTATCCCCACCTCCACTACCAAATTCCTATTATTTATTCTCATTTGAATGGTCTGAAACTGTCAGGCAACAGAAAGGTTGTTATCAATACTGCATCAGCCCCCGATGGATTAGAGGGAGAATCATGTTTGTGGCTCTCTGTAATCCCTCCATCGATTCTGGGATTCTGAGCTTCTCTAGGGAATGCAGCAAAGCCACAGGAAGTCCCCAAAGGCAAGATGTTGCAGGCTGTTCTCTGGTTCAGCTGCCAAACACAGAAAAAGTAATGTAGGGCAAGAAAATGAGAGGAAACTCTTCCTTGACTGTAACTCAGAGGCAGATGAGAGCATGGGTTATGTTATTCCTCCTGAGAGCCACCATAACTCGTCAGTCTCTAAGAAATAAAACTTCCACGCATGTCTTCTGTTTCCAAAATGAACTCCAAAGTCACCTGCTTCAAGTAGCCTTATATGGAATTAGAGATGTGTACTGATGTTGCCTCCAGCCCAGTTCTGTTTCCAAGTCCAAAAATAGATTTGAGGGAGACTTTGAACAAAATCTTTATACTCTCTGTGCTTGAGTTCCTTTAAATTGAATGGCATTTGCCATTCACTTTCATATAGAAGTGAGAGGAAACAGCTGCCGTGGGATTCGTTAAAAGAGAGAGAGAGATTTTGAAGTATATTGTAAAGAGAGAACAATGAGACATAAAGTAGCCATTCTTTACTCTTTTAAACAGTAATTGATATTTATTGAAATTCATGTACACTCATAAGCTATGGGAAGATGGAGCATAGGTGAGTATTTTGATAGAAACGTAGAATAAAATAACAGAATAACAGTAACTGAAAAACTCGGATTTCCTATACACACAAACGCACGCAAATTAGGATCACAAGCACTGTTATGGGCAGTTCTAACGACATTTTCTTTATTCTGCTTTGAAACGTGTTTGTGGGCACTGTATAGGACTGTTTTAAATTCTCAATATTATGCTTTAGTTCATTAAAATGAATTTGCTCTAAACAAAATAAAAAATGTTCAGCCTTACCTGTCACAAACATGGAGTATTTAATTTAAAAAAGTACTTAAGGATGCCCAAAATGTTTTATGTAAAATATTCATTACACTACAGGAGAATGGGATAAAGAAATGAGGACATTATACATGGTTTTCCTAGAACATCCAGGCCCTAAAATGACCACAACTGACATTAACAGTGACGGCATGTAAAAATCAAGAATAAGATATTACTACTTTAATAACAACAAAAACAGAGTTGAAATCAATGTTTTTATACCATAACTGTGTTTAGAAATATTTTTAGACTATGCAATCATAGGTGCATCAATATTGTAGAATGTTTGGTGTACATATATATATATTTTTTTTGAAAAACACACATTTAGCGATGTGTATGCCTCATGGCAGTGTTTGCTTCATTTTGGAGGAAAAAAATTCTATTATTTGTATTACATAAAGAAACTAGGGAAACCTAGCATTAGTTTCCTCCTTATTTTAGTTTTCTAACTTTGCATTGTTTCAACATATCTGCTTTGTGTTAAATATTGAAACAGGAAAAGAGAGAAATCCCCACTTCAAATACACAGAAGAGCTAAATAGGATTTTAATTTTTTCAAATATGATTTCTACTTTTGCACACTTCATGTACATTCCCCACAGGAGGAAAGACAGAAGAGGTAAAAGTGAAGCACGGTGAAATTTGATTTTGCCACAACCCCAGCAAATGCCTGTTAGATTGATATTCCTTCCCTGCAAACATCTGGAAAGCAGTGGCAACAGAAAGAAGTCCTCAAAACTTGGCCGATCACTAAGGAATACTTCCTTACACGAATAGGGAGCTATGTGGTCGCCACTAGTTCTATGGGTTTCCTCAACAAGACGAAGTCTGCACGTTCAAGTTTTGAAACTATGAACTACAGTATTCCACAGATGATCGCTCCTGGTGTTTAAAAGGCCCCTGCAGAGGTCTAGTCAAAATATTTACATTCCTCTCAAACTGTACCGCCAAGGAAAAGAGAAACATAGTGAGAGGACGAATCAAAAAGAAAACTTTCCTTTCCAGGGAGCGGAAAAAAAGGTGTCAGGCCGCGGGGTCTTCTCCATCCACAGTCCTGTTCTCTTCGTTTAGATCAGGCGTGGATAACACACCTTTCCGGTGAACGTTCCTCTATGGCAGGTGCTTTAGCACGATTTTGTGCCAAAATTAGGGTTGTATCAATTGCTGAGAGCCTGTGGGCAAAAGAAAGCCGTGAGTGGGCGTGTTTAATTGTCAAGCGTGTTCCCCGGGGCGCTGCACCCGCGCTGTAAATACACAAGTGAGTGATGGGCACGTATATGTTTCTCATTAAGTGCAGCCACTGGCCCAAAGTGAGTCAGGTTCTGGCGTGGAAGCGTGTTCGAAGCTGGGAGGCGGCAGGGACGGGATGGGGGTGGAGGAAGGAGCAGGCGGGGATGATGATTAGCGAAGGAAATGACCCAACTCCCTCCCTTCTGTTTTCACAATCTGCGTCACGCTTCTGTACGCGCCGCGCCAGCGGCGGGCGAGCGGGCGGCCGCGCGGGCCAGGTCACTTCGGGCACTCGTCTGGCGGTCGCCTTCCCCACCCAGGTCCTCCAGCTCCGACGCTGCCTGCAAAAGGTCCACTCCTCACACACACCCCCTCCCCCAGGGAAGGCCGAAGCAGGGACTTGGCCTGGCTCCTCGGGGTCAACCCTGGGACAGGGAACCTCTCCCTTTCCGGCGCCCCCCGACGTGGGTGCGGAGCTGGGAGTCCAGAAACCGGACCTGAAGCCGCCACCAAGCCCGGCCTGGACTCAAGCGATGAGGGAACTGCGGCCAGCGAGGAGGAGGAGGCGGCCCGGGGTGCGGAGACACCTCCGCCCGCCCGGCCACAGCCGCTCAACTCGTGCGGCCCGCGTTCTCGACAGAAAAGCACCTTCTGACCATTAGGAGTAATTCTCCATCATTCCTGTTAGAACAAGTTAATGTAAGGGTTGGGCTGGGAGGCCCCGGGCAGGGTCACGTGCGCCCCCGTCACTCCGGCTCCCCTCGCCTCTCCGGTTCGAGTTATGCCATCAAGCTAATATATTGTGACTGCTCTTCTCTCCTGTGACAAAGGCTTGCAGCTGCCTCCAAATCAATAGACGTCAAAGAAATATGAAAACAATCATGACACAAAACTTAAATCCTGGCTGGAGCCTACATAATCAGAACTGTGCTTCTGTTCTCCAAGCCGCCGATTAATTTATCCCAAAGTTTAGTCAAATTTTTATTCCGGTACCTTTTTCCCAGCAGATCCTGCTACATCTGTCGGGTTTGTAATGTAATTTGTAATTACTGCCCTTCATGTGGTCCGGTGCCTTGAACCATCTTTAATTAAAAGCATAATTAAGGGAAGATCTAAAGAAAGACAATTACCAGATGGTCTTTTTTTTTTTTTTTTTTTTTTTAGAGGCGGTAGTTTCCTGGAGAGGGGTGTAGGGTCTGTCCCCGGCACCCGGTGCCTGGGTAGGGGGCGGCGGGGCCGAGCGGCGCTTGCGCACTGCGTAAGCCTAGACCCCGTGCCCTTCCCCGCCCCCCACCCCGGGGCACCAAGCCCAGAGGCCGCGCCCCAAGGTGAGCGCCAGCGTCTCAGCGGTGCCCAAACCCCTGGTTCTCATCGCTCTTTCCCTGGGTTTTCGGGGTGTAGGGCGGTAGCGGGGAGGCTGGGACAAGTTCAAGTTCGAAGCGACTTCCAAATCTGCGAGGGCGCTCCCGGAACCGGCCCCGCCCTCCCTTGCGCGCCAACCTGGGAGCTCAGAAGCCGAAGGACGCGAGGGCTCGAAAGGAAGGGGAAAGGAAGAGAGATGGGCAGCTGTCCCCGAGAGGGCAACCTGGCGAGGGTGCCCCAGCCTAGGCCCTCCCTAGAGCCGGGCCGCGTAGGGTGGGAGCTGCGGGTCTGAGAACCCTCGGGACAACAAGACAGCAGCGCAGCGCCCGTCGCCCGCAGCCCCGTCGGGCAAAGTGGCCCTTTGACAGCGATTGTCTCGGCTGTCGGCTCCTCCGTGTCCACTGGTCCCTGGAATTCTCAGAACAAGTTTCGAGGAGGAGGGAACAAACCCATTCCCCACCCCTATCCCACCCCCACGTCCCCGAAATGAATAATGTAGTCAGGAGCCAAGATTTCTGCATTAGCGCCGCGTTGCCCCGGCGGCTGGCTCGAGGATTCCGAAGTCGGATAATGGAAATTAAACTGTTGTTGTATGGCGGGATGTCATTATGTGACTGTTCATATTCAAAGTCAGGCAGCAATGAATTGTAATCATTTCAATTATCTTCAATACACTTTCTTTAGGACACAAGTTGTCAAAGATAAAAAAAAAAATACATTCTTGCGGCTCCGTGGGTCCATTTTCCAGACGGTTTGTTGCTCTTGCTGCCTGATTTGGTTTCGGCTTTTATTCCCCAGCCTCAGAGTCTCTTACAGAGACTCCGACGGAGTGAGCGAGCCCCGGCGGTCCTCGCCGCTTCTCTGGCGCTGCGTGCCTGCTACCAGAGTCCGGAATTGGCCTCCGTGCGCCTGGCGCGCGTATTTTGGTTGCTTTCAGGTTTAATTAACTTTGAACAACAAATATGCCTGGAGATGTAGATCTGGTGTCGCCTTGGGGATGGGGGCCGTCGTATTATATTCTGCATCCTCCCCAGCCTTAGAGGGTGGGCTGGCTACAGCAGCCTGCGTCCCCGGAGGCCAGCGCCATGCGTCAGAAAGGCACGTGCTGGACGGTGCCCGCGCCTCCGAGATCCCTCAGAGAGCCCGGGTCCATCTTCTTCCAGCCGGGAGAAGGCAGGGCAGAGCCTGGACCAGTGGAGCCTGCTTTCCTTTGTCGAAACTACCCTCAGACCCGTGCTCGCTCCCTGTTGTCCCTGAACGCGAGGCAGTGGCGATTTGGATGTGATGTCCTCGCGGCATGGCAAAAGAACCCTCCGCCCCCAGCCCAGGCAGAGGGAGTAGGGGTCGCCTTTGAAGCCCACGTCCATCGCGCCTATTAGGACTAATCCCGATCTTTACACTAATATCGCTTCTCGGGTTTTTATTATAATCATTTGGGAGGAAATGAGCTCTTGCCAGGCAAATAGCACCCCGCACCCCACTTTTCATAGCTGCGCAGGGCCGAGGCCTGAACAACCCCGCGGGCAATCCCTGAGCTGCCGATATTATATTTGTGAAATGTCCTTTTGTTGAAGCTTTTAACACCTTCTTATAACGAATCATTTGTTCTTTTCTCTTTAATTTTGATAGACAATTAGCCATCAGAGATACACCAGTTGACTGTAACCGAGCATTAAACTCGCCTTTATGTAACGCTAATTTAGCATAGCTGCTTTGTTTAACTTTGCTATATAAGAACCAGGTTTTGTAGCAAAAAAAAAAAAAAAAATAGGTGTAATTTTATGTGGGGCTTCATTTCTTTTGGCCCTGTACGCAGCAAGCCCTCTCCTCTTTGTGAAGCATTCTGCTGGGGCCTGACGCCATTTCCCGTGCCTAGCACCTGCAGGCTGGGGTGGGGAGGGGGGTGGGGGAATTAGCATTGATATAGATTTAGTTGAAATGTAATCTCTTAAATCTGTCCAAGATTCGGGGAGATAATTACACTTTCACTGAATTGCCAGGGGTCAGCGTCTCAGAGGACCTGAGGAGTTGATTTACTAACAATAGTGTTACATAAAAAATGGCGTTTGAGATTATAATGTTAATGGCTGCGGTCGCTGGGGAATGCGGCCGCTTCCAACTAATTCCACGTAACTTGTTTTTTGCCTCCCTTTTCCTCCCTCCCCTTCTTGTCCAGCTCCGTCTTCTGAAAGATTCAGAGCTTCTCGGTGTTTAATTTGGTGGCAGGCTCCGGGAGGTTAGGACGCTGGAGCTTGGGGTTGACGTGCTTTTTCTCAGAGAAATTTCGGTGACAGGTTGTGGCTTCGACATCAGGATTGGGCTCTTCCCCCACGAGAAGCAAGACTAGGGCGCAGACTTCGCACGCCCCACGCGCGGAGACTCGGGCTGGAGCGGAGCCCAGGCAGCAAAGGCTGACCACGGCTTCGGGAAGAAGCGCCGCGCCCTCCCAGGCCGGCCTCCCCCGCCCGCCTGAAGCTGGACCTGCCCCGCTTCTAACCGCCTCGAGTCGCTGGGCTGGACGAGAACGAGGCCCTGCTCTGAACCCTACTCTCCTGCACAGGCCGCACTTCCAGCCCAGCAGCCCCAGACCTGTGGACACTCACTTCCCGCCGCCAACTTTCCCAAGTTCCAAGTGGAGTTTGGCGGGAGGCCTGCACGAACGTGCAGAGAGGGCCCCCGGAATACCAAGAGACACCTCAAACCCCAGATTCTAGCTTGCGGATGGGGATAAGCTTTGAAACTAAGAGATCAGCCTCCTTTGGGGTGGAGACGGTGAAGGAGCTTACACTCCCGCATACACTTGTCGAACTCTGGTGGAACTTGACCCACATCGGTCTCCACCCACAGAGACTAGATTCCCTGAGAAAGCCCACGACCACTCTTAACTTGAAACCCCATCGGGAGTTCAGGCACTTCAGCCGCCCTGGAAACTGCTGGCCGGCTCTTCTCCACCCATGGGCCAACCAGGAGCCCCTGAAACTGTGCACAACAGTCAAGGGATGAAGGGGGGGAAAAGCAGCTCCTCTTCCTGGGTAGGACGAAAAGAGCTGGTTTTCTGACCTCCTGCAGGGCAGCTCTGGGCCAGGCAATCAGAGGAGGCGTCCAGATCCTGGGAGCGTCCTCAGGCCACACCAGGGTTCACCGGCTTGGGCCTGGACCCAGGATGTGGCCATTGCTGATACCCTGGGTCCAGGAGCTCAGATTTTTTCCTGAAGGCGGGACTTTGGAGTGTGAAAGGGGGGCGCCTCTGCCCTGTACCTCTTACTCCCTTCGTGGTAACATGGGTAGGCTGAGAGCTCCAGGCTCGTCCTGCCAGACTTGGGCGCAGGCCTTGCCTAGGCTCTCCTTTGGGCTGGGAATTCTGCTTCTGTGAAGAAAGGGTGCTGGAGCCACCACTTGTGGTTCCGAGGAAAACAAGGAGCTGCCCCTTGGCCTAACACGTCCTCACCCATCTTACCTAGTCCCGTGGCGCCCGCTGACTGGCCAGGCACCAGTGGCCCACGGGGCGCTCCGGATCTCACCCGACAACTCGGACGGAGAGGCCTGGGCACCTAAGCCCTTGGCCCTGGGGGGTCCTTGCACACCGCGTGTTTACGTGTGTGCCCCCTTATCTTATATGTAACAGCAATATATATGTTAATTGAAAACTTCTGAATTTAAAAAGGTTGTGACAAGTTATAATTTGTCCTGTCAATGCCTGGAATCCTTATTTATCTCTTTAGCTTGCCTCCCGCTCGCGCCTGTCAGCTAACAGCTTGCCTAACTCGTTGACTTCCTCACTCATGGCACGGAAATGACAAATGTGCTGTTTTATCCGTACAATTTATTTCATTATTGTTGCCAGCACGACGCATCACAATCAATCATAAGGAAGTCCAGTTGGCAGGTGTCAATCTTGGTGTGTTTTTGTACGTCTCAGTCTATATTTAATCCAATTATAAGGGTCACGGAGTAAGTGCCAATCCTCTTGTTACAACTCACATCTTATTTAAGATTTAAAGTAAAAAAAAAAAAGTCAACTCCATCACATGGATCTTTTGGGGGAAGGGAGGGGATGTCTTTGAAACCCCCCCATCTCTCTTTCTCTCTCTCTCACTCTCTCTGTCTCTGCCTTCTCACCTCCAGTTTAAATTATGAAGCTATCCCTTTTTATTAAAGAGTTGCAGGGAATCCGAGTTTTATGAGCATTTGTGTGCAAATGAAGGCTCTCGTTATTTTGCTAAAGTAGAAGCAGACTTAATGATGAGAGATCTTTCCGCTCATTGCCCATTCAAATACAATTGTAGATCGAAGGCGGCCTTGTCACGTTGAGAAAAAGTGAATTTCTAACATCCAGGACGTGCCTGTCTACTTTCAGCGAATTGCATCCAATCACCCCCAGGGAATTCAGCTAATGTCTCAGTCTCCACCCGGACAAGGGAGAGAAAGAAATCAAACATGGTGCCACAGACTAACTTAACATGAAACGTTTAGAAAGAGAGGAAAAGCAGAGTTTTCTTGAATTGATTGCAATAGAGAGTTCCTTAGTGGGGAAGCAAACTGGAAGGATTTGGAGATTTCCCCAATTGTCCAAGAAAACTTTATGATGGGGTAGAATGGACAGAAAAGAGAAGAAACTAAGTATTTCTTTGAATGAGAGCAGGAAAATAATTGAATAGCAGAGAAGCCACACTCCTGCATAAATCATGCCATTATGCAGTTCTTTAGACCTGAGTGAAGAAATAGCAAATATTAGCTTTGCTAAATATTTCCCTTTTTGACACCCAGATTTACAAAACATTTCTCCAGTTTTTACTTAAAACCAAAATCTTGTTTTAAAAACCTGTCACTTAAAGGAGAGGAAGAGTAGGGAGAGAAGAAAGGGCAAGAGCCACAGGCGCTGCTCAGTAAATTTAATTCCTGCGATAATAGATAATATATGGATTTCTGGCTCATGTACCTATTTGAAATGACAAACAATATACACAAGTTTGTGTTTTTCTTCTCAATTAGTCAGGGACTTTTGCCTCTTCGTCTATTACTCTTTATACAGAAGAGTTTTATTAAATCCCTTTAGAAACTGGCACCCATTCAGGAATAATTTTAAATCATATTATATTATTTTAAAATAATACTTTTTTAAAAAAAATAGAAGCTAACAAACAGGATGCATTATCCTCCAACTTAGTAAAATGAAATGAAAATACTGAAGGGGAAACATCCATTTCTACTTTTCAATTGTTGCATGACTCAATGCCCATTCTCACAGAAAAGAAAAATACCAAATCAATTCCTACCCACCCTGTAGCATAGATCCAACATAGGGGCTCCCCAATCTGAAAGCTGCTTTATTTGCATAAAGCTGTTAAGGAGAGAGGGGGGAGGACGGAAAGAGAGAGAGAAAAGAGAAAGACAGGGAGAGAGGAGAGAGAGAAACATACCTTGGACAAGAACAACAGATCTCAGCTACAGTTCAAGCCAAAACGGCTCTCTATCGTCCCCTCTCCCGCTGTCCTTCCACCCCAGCCTTGCCCTCTAATCGGTCCTTTCGCTCTCTTCCTCCACCCCTACCCCCTATTTCAGGTCCCTCACCCCCATCAGTCCCCACGTGGTGACACGGGGCTTCGGGCAGTGGTAGGCCCCGGCTGACCTGGGAGCCCCCGCAGACCAGGCGGCTGCCAAGCTCGCTCACTGCTGTGGAGAATCAGGGTTTGGGACTACCCTGGGTGTCAGAGAATTTCAATCTGGGCTAGCCTGAGCTGAGGGGAAGCCTGGCAGAAAAGTGATTTCTTTCCCGTTTCTGGCCCTTTGCACCCCACCTACAGCCCGCCTTTGGTCTCACTCTGCATCCCAGGTTGCCAGTCGTCGATGAAGCCCCCGGGCCTCCGGCGGTGCCCTTCTGCTAGGTGCGGCCTAGAGAGGCAGCCTCTGCCTAGGTGGGTCGAGGCCGGGCCTCGCAGGCTGAGCACCACGAGGGGGCCGGGCTGGGCCGAGACGTCCACAAGACCCGTGCAGGCTGGAAGGGGAGTCCCCGGCTCTTGGGTTCTGGGAGGATCTCCAGAGTTCTCTCTGGTAACAAACGACCCTGGGTACCGAGTTTCGGCAGCGGCTCAACTTGCGCCTTCCCTGGTGGCGACCCCAGCACGGGCTTCCCTTGCCTCCTCCCGCCCTGCCTGCTGTGCCGGGGGCAAATGGAGAGCGGCTTCGGCGTTGGCCCGGAGCTCGGAAGAAGGGCCTGGTCCGGCCTCGCCTCCACCGCTTCCCGCTCCCGCGCGGCCCGAGCGCGCCCTTTATTGACAGGCAGATAAGCAGGCGGGGACCATGGCGTTTCCAGCGTCGCTCTCGAGCACCCTGCTGGGTTGCAGGGATCCGCGCACACTTAATGGCCTGGACTCCAAACAAGCTCGGAGCAGCCTTCCCGGCGGCCTCCGGTCCAGACAGAGGGGGTAGGTGGGGAGCGAGAAGGGGCAGAAACTAGAGAGTAGGGAGGCCTACTCAGGCTCGGGGCCTACTCGCAGTCCAGACTCCAGGGCAGACCACGGAGCGGAGGAGACCTCAGGCCATCCGGGGCCGAGGGCTGGACCAGGTCCTGGAGGGGAGCTAGGAGATTACCAAGAAACCAGGTCACAGGACAAGGCTGGTGGCGGCAGAGAAACCCGCAAACGCCTCCCAGAGCCAATCCCCAGCGGAGTCTGGCTTGGGGAGACTGGACAGTGGTAGGGTCCTGCCCCAGATTAGAGTGGCCAGTAGGGGAATGGATGCTCGTTGCCCCTGACACGGAAAGAGCAGAGGGCTGAGATGGGAAGAAGTGTGGGGAACTTTTTAAAATAAGAAAGAACACCACGCTTCTACCTCTCTCCCAGCTGGCTCCGATTCTTCTCCCCTGCTCTACCCTCAGGGTCTCAGAAGGCTGAGCAAAAAATAAAAATAATAAAATCAAGTCCGGCCAGGAGGAGCCTGCAGACGGGCTCCCCGGACCCGCATTCCGACCTGTTATGAAGTCCTACGCCTGTCCAGGTGTGCTGGGAGGGAGCAGCACCTCTCTTGCCTCTGCGCCCTCAGTGCAGCCCTCTCCCTTCTCCTCCCCCACCTGAGCAAAGTGCGGAGGCACTGGCCCCGGAAGCCTCCTCCGGCCTAGGCCTCCCCCTCCTCTTTTGCCCACACACCTGCTCCCAGGTCTACCAGGACTGGGCCTTCCCAGGAGCTGCCTGAAGGCCATTCCATACCCCACCACTTCCCTTCCTGCCACCTTGTCAAGAGCCCCCTACCCTCCAGGATGGACCTCTGTCACTTCCTAGTTCCAGACCCGGATGGACGCGGAGCAGGAAGGGATTAAACGTTGAGAAGCCCCCTCCCCTATTTGGGGGGAAGGGGGACGCGAGAAGGACAATGCAGGTCTAGGTACCCTTCCAACGATAGCCAGCCCAGCTCTACTAAACCTTCTCCCAGTCCACGGCGGGTGTGAGGGGAAAACAAGCAGATCGCCAGCTCTGTAACAAGCCCACCTAGCCCCAATTTCTGTTGTTTTCTCGGCTCCTGGAAGGGGAAGCTTGACTTCAGAACCTGCGATTTTCCTATTTTCCTCCTCTAGGCCACAAAGTCAGCAGTTAACCACCAAGTCAAAGATTAATTAAATCACCTATATTTTCTGTGTGACTGGAGTCTTTCAGCCCAAGGGGACGAGTCGGGTGCTGTTTGGAGCGTCCTCACAAGAACCTAGTTGGCTTGGCCAGGACTTTGGCGTAGCCTGGGGTAAGGGCTCGCTGGTCCTCTCCCCGGAGCCCTCGACTGTGCCCAGCTGGTGACTTTGCAAGCGCGAGGGCCAGACCAGGGTAACCATCGTTCCTCGAGCTCCTCCTGAAAACCATTCCTGCCAGAGGCCCCTCTCAACCCAGGCGCAGCCTCCAAGTCCCTCAGATAAAGTGACTCCCTCGGTGATCGGAGGAGGGGACCGGATGGGCACCTGGGAAGGTAGCTGGCCAGCCTAGTGGCAGGGTCCCGCGTACCAGCGAGGAGGAAGAGAGCACTCAGGACGACTGGTTTCCTTGGGGTTGACTACGCCCTAAATGAGGGTTGGGCGGACCCGGGCCGGGTTGGGCGTGGGTAGTTACGTGCTGGACTCTGGAAGGCCAAGGCAGGGCATAGAGCGAACCCGACTCGGGGTGGGGAGGGGAAGGCTCCCGCCGGGCCCCGGCGCAAGTCTGCGCGGAGCGGAGCCCAACTCTAGCCGCCATGACGTCACGCGGGTTGGGCAGCCAATGAGGACCGCGCTGGCATGGATATTAAGGAAAGTTAGCGCCTGCCTGAGCACCCTCTTTTCTTATCATTGACATTTAAACTCTGGGGCAGGTCCTCGCGTAGAAAGCGGCTGTCAGATCTGCCACTTCCCCTGCCGTGCGGCGGTGAGACGTGTGGGAACCCGCGCCGCCAGGCTCACCTGCCTCCCCGCCCTCCGCTCCCAGGTAACCGCCTAGGCTCCGGCCTGCGTCCGGCTCGGGCCCCGCGCCGCCTCTCTGCTGCTCGCGATGGGTGCTCCCAAATCCAAGGCTGCCTCCAAGTAGCTCAGGGGCTTGACTTTTGCTTTTAAAAGGAGGCATTACAAAGGTGGAGTTAGTGAGGGCGGGATAGCATGGCGGGCGGTGGGGGTGGGGAGAGAAGGGTTCTTAGCTTTGCCGAGGGTGCTTTTCTGCAAAAGTAGCAAAATGTTCCAGTTCCCAGAGTGGACTTCTAGTTGGGCGCTGAGCTGGGAGGGGGGGAGGGGCGGGGAGTGGGAGATGGGGATCTGCTGCTGCTGTCTGCAGAAGCCGCTCGCAACCGTGAGAAATGCAGGAGGGGATGCAGTTTGCACCCAGAACTCTCCCAAATCGCAGTTCATGACAAGCACTCGCGAAGTCCCCACCAGCGCCCGGAGCCCGTGGAAACGCCCCGCCGCGGGTCGGGCGGAGCGCTGCAAAAGTTTCCAGCCGTTGCAAAGTGTAGATGGCTGGACCGAAACAAAGTCTTAGAGATGGGAGTTCGTTTCTCAGAAGGGAGCGGAGGACGAAAGAATGCTGCCCGCAGAGCTGGGCAGCACGTAAAGCCCCAGCGTGTGATTTGAGCTTCACTTCGGAAGACCTAATAATTAACGATTCTCACTGAGCTAGAACGCGGGCTCTGGTTACCGCGGGCGCTGCGCTCGCTGTCTCGGTGAGAAGCTTGTGGGCGTCAGGGGAGGCTGGCCGCTGAGAACCGGGGAGAGCAGCGCCAGGCCAGTCTCCTGCCCCGGGACAGCCCAAGCCCGGCGCCAGAAGTTTCTCCGAAGTGCGTCATGGAAGGGACCACCCTAAACTTAGGCTACCTGGTGGTTCTGCGGAGCGAAAGTTCCGAAAGTCCAGCTCCAAGCGGCCACAGACTCCGAAGCGGGCTTAGGCATGGCATAGGAGCGCTGGCCCGGGGAGGCCTCTGCGTCAGGCCGGGGCTCGCCCCTCACTCCCACTCGTGCCCTGACGCCCCCTCTCTAGACCTTTGAGAGGCACCTTCGGAGGACGTTTGTATCTCAGGCACCTGTGACAGGTGCTTGGGATCACTGTCCAGCGGGGGGGCGGGGGGGCCCTGCCCACCTTGCCTGGGAAGCAAGGGAGTGAGGGAAGTGGCCAACCGGCCATGCGCCTTACCTGGGCCTTGGTTCTCTCTTCCGCGGTTTCCTTTCTCCGGAGCTGGGCGGCAAGCAGGTTGCCCGCTTCGCAGTGGGAAGTGGACCTTCTCCTCCAGTCATAAATCAAACCCCGTCATCCTCGGGCCTCCTCCCTCATTAGAGATGTTTATTGGAGATCGTGTTTATTCGGCTGTCACGGCGAGAAAACGCAGTGACATAATTACCTCTGACCAGAGTTCTCTCCCCGCGCCCAGGGCGAGACTGAGACCTCCTCTGTCGCCTTCTCACTCCTGTGCCCTCCTTGATCGGAGGGCGTATGTGGTTGGCTTGTCCAGTTTTTCTTAGACCCTCTCATATAATTTGGATTATTGAATGAGTTACTATTCAAATTTCCCCAGGGCCTGGGCGTTTATTTATTTATTTTAGAATATGAAAGGAAAACCGAAGGAACCTAACGCCCCTCCGGGGCAGAAGGGGGCAGAGCGGGAGAGACGGAAGGAGAGTCCCTCTCGCTGCGCTGCTCAAACTTTCCGGCCCGCCCGGCTGCTACGCTAGGGGCCCAGACGCCACCCGGAGCCAGAGGCGGCCTGAGCAGTGGGGAGCCGACCGGGAGGGATGGATGCGGATATTGCTGGTGGTGTTTGTTGTTTTATTTTTCATTCTTTCTCCTCTCCGGAGGAATCTCAGACTTCGGGGCCCCAGGTGGAGGATTCTTGAACTCTCCCCCGCGGAACTCCGCGGAGCCAACCCGCAGCTTCACCCCCCCCCTCCGCCCCCCGCCTCTTGGCTACGCCGGGCTTCGGTTCCCTCCCCCCACCCCTACTCTCCCACCCCCCACGTCTCCCGCGTTAGCCAGGTTTGTAAGTCACCATCTGCAAGTCAGAGTTAGAAAGTGATGAAAAGCGCCGAATTGTTCTCTAATTGAAAATACTTTTTTTTTTTTTTTTGTGACCGCACCGACAAATATCTGGGATCCCGGCTTTTGATCCCTCGCTGCCGCCTCTGCTCCAATCGCTAATAAAACTCGCATTGAGCCCCTTAGTGCCTTGATTAACAGGCAGATTAACTCTTACTGGGGTGGGGAACAGCTTGTCCCAATCAATGTCATTTTAAAAGCCCGATACGCTTAGCTCCGGTTCCCTGGCTGCTCGAGCGAGCCAGCCATGACATTTGCTCCCTCCCCCTTCCCCAGCCTCAAATCCCCCAGCAAAGCCCCCAGTTCCCAGCTCGCTTGTTCCCCGCTACACTCCCGGACAAATTGCAGGACTCAGTCCCTGGCGTTTAAAACAAGCAGGTGTTTTAAGTGGGAATCTCCTGGGAGAAGGGACTGAGGTGGCCTTGGCTTGCTTTTCGTTTGAAGCTGAACTCTTCTTGCCGCTTGAGGGAGGAGGTTACGGGCAACGGAGAGACGGGGAACCGTCCAGGGTGATGAAATGGAAAGCAAACTTTCCTGAGAATCCTATTTGCAAAAATCGGAGAGTGCCACTGCTTTGCAAGTATTCTACACACCAGGAGTTTTAAAACTGGCCCCTATCTGGACAACAGCAGTAGGGTCCGGGAAGCAAAGGCTTGGGAGTCCCACCTGCGTACAAGCTGTAGGGGTTTCTTTGCTGGGAGACCCAGTTGGATAATGCTTTTTAAAAAGTATTTTTCTGGGGGGGAAGGAGGAGAGAGAGACTCTTGCCGCCTAATGTGAATGAAAGAAGACTGAACCCAGAGAGCGCCTTGACACACTTGTCATTTGGCAAGAGGTGAGGAAGGGCCAGAGCACCGCGGCTTTCCGTAGCCGAGCGTGGTCACAGCCTGGAGGCGCCACCCTGCCGGCTCCCGGCTCTCCCCAGCTTTCCCGCGGTCTGGGCTCGCCGAGGCTTCTGAGTGAGCTGGAGACCCGCAGGATGCCGGAGAAAGGAGAGGGAGAAAGACCCCGAGTGAAGGAGGCACCCCGAACTGGGTGGCAGGGGTGCGCCCCTTTGCCTTTCACGCTGGTTTGCCCTGTTTCGTCAGCTTGGCTATCCTGGGAACCCACCTTCCTAGGGCTTGCAGAGAGAGAGAAAGTCTTTTGAGGCTCTGCAAAGTGAGCAGGTGTCTGCGGAGACTTTCCTCCTTCAGAGAAAAGCTCGTCTCCACCCTTCCCCGTGCGCCAGCACCGTACTTCTGGTTGGCGGTGGAAAGCGGCAGTTCAGAGGTGTCGCGACACCGGGTAGGAGATTCTTGGTTCTGAAGTCGACAGCCGAATGCGCATCTCTCAAGCACTGGACATGTCTTTGCCTTGCCAGGGGCCGGCTCTGGACCGAAAACCTGGGGAGTGGGTACAGGCAAAAACACCAGGGACTGCTGGGGGTGAGATGCTGCCGGATCTCACACTTGTGCGCCAATACTGGTCGGAGGCTGCGGGCACTCTCAGGGAGCTGCGATCCCCCAGCGTGACTTCCTCGGCACGGATCGCCTCCCCTACCCTGTTGGATGACCCCGGCGGCCCCTGCGGGAAGAGGCCGAAAAGACGTCCTTCTCCGGCGCCAAGGGACGGGAGGGGGTGGGGGGGTGCAGGAGTACCTGGCGAGAGGCGGGAAAAGGCGACACTGAAACGGAAAGCGCGATTTCCCCCGCCCTGGAGGGCAGCAAGTGGGCCTCGGTCCCGTTGAAAGCCGCAATTAAAATGGCGACCTGAGAGTTGTCTCAATTTTGCATACACCTCTGGCCCAGGCGTGCTGCACCTTCGTCCCAGCTCCGCGCGCCGCCACCAGAACGGGTACTTCGCAGAGGGCGCGAGACGCCCCACCAAGTAGAACAGCACTCGCACCCTCCTTGAGATTGCAGAGACTCTCTCCTCCGGGGAGACCAGGAAATCTCGCTCTCCAACCCTCTCTCCTTAAACTTTGAAAACTCTGCCTCCCTTTGGGCTGAGCTCCCCCCCAAATATTGACACATTGGAAGCAGCCAAGTCCTTTTTGTTTCTTGTTTGTGCAGAGGGGTTTGCAAGAGTCCTCCCCTAGCCCCCACCCCCACCCAATGACGTCAGCGGCATTCACTCCCGGCTCCTGGCCTGTTATGATTTTTTTGTTGTTAAAACTTTTCTCCGAGGTGAGATGGGGGTTGAGGAGTGGGAGAAGGAGCTAATTCAAAGAGCCAGTGCCCTGGGGGGAAAATAGCAACAAGATTATGGCTGCTTCTTTCCGAGGCAAAGCTTAAGAAGGTGCTAATCCACTCGGTCGCTAATTGAAAGGTTGTAAAAATGATATTCGCCTCCAGTTCGGACAGTCTCTGGGCCTCATCCCCCCCCCCCCTTTGCCTATGGCCAATGGACTTGAGTTCAAGCTTCTTTAACGCTTGTTTGAGAAGTAAAAAGGGAGAGAAAAGGTACGCAGATTCCTGCTGGTCTGGGACCTGGGCCCGATGCCCCACTTCCCGGGATCCTCCTAAAGTCGCGGTCCTACGAAATCTCACACTGGAGAGGCCACTGACCCCAGCGCCCGGCACCGCCTCCTTCGCCTCTGGCCTGGGTTTTCTCCCGGAATTGAGTGCTCCTGGGACGTGTGCGGGAAGGGCCATCCCCAGGCGGAGAGAGTCAGCGAGTTGTGCAACCCCAACCTGGTCCGGGCGGTGGAGGCCTCCGTTCCTTCGGAGCTCTGCCCCAGCTCCTTGGTCGAGGCGTTAGTGGGTCCAGATTGGGGAGAAGAGTGTGAGGCCCACACTAGGCCGGCAGCTCAAGGCAGCCTGCAGCGTCCTTACAGTTCCAGCTCCCAGGGAAGGCTGCCACAACGCCTGTCTGCCGCGAGTTCGGGGTGCACAGTTCGTTGATGAGCTCTGACTTTCAGCACTTCTCCTAAGTCAAGAGGAGTCAAGTGTACCCAGCGTGGCTTCATTTCAGCCTCCCTGCCTCAGCTATGCCATCCCCATTCTCTTTTGCTGGGTCCCGGGGTGTGTCCCCCATCCCAAATCTTCCACTTCCCTGCCACTTGGGCAGCAAGCTCCGAGAGAACTCGAGACTTCGCAGGAGTAGACAGCCGCTCCCTCCCCTGTCACCTTAACTGCAAGCGCCAAGGGGCGCCTTTGGAGTGTACTGAGGTGTGTCCTAATCGTCCGGCATTCAACAAATGGACTTCTGGTGTGTGGTCAGAAGAGAACAGCCATTTGCTTACTTTCCTCCCGGTTTTCTGGCAACAGCTGAAGGGGAGCTGCCTCCTGGGACTGAGCAGACCCAGGAGAGGGAATTTCGGTGTGGAGACACACGCATCGCACACAGATAACCAGTGGAACACATCGACACACGCTGACACACGGACATCACCAGCGAAGACACACACACGACTCTTCCCCAGCATTGGTCATCTTCCCCCACCCCAGGCCTCCACCACCCCTCCTCCCCTCTCGTCTCCCCCTGGCGTCCCCTCCTCTCAGGCTCCTGGAAAAGCAGCCGCACTTAGTCAACAAATGGCACGTGGGAGAAGTTGGTGAGTGTTTGGTAAGGACTCTTCAGGGCTTTTCACAAGAACCCTCTGTACACAAAGTAAGTGGCGTGTTTGCTCGGACCTCTCCAGCCGGCGCTGTGCCTCCGCTCCGCTGCGCACCGCGGCTTCCGAAAGGAGAAAGGACTGAAGAAAGGGCCGGGGTAGCAAGAGTGGGGGAATGGGCAGGCCCAGGAGGCCTAGACTAGGGAGGCCGCCGGGCGTCGCCTAGTTCCCAGCCAGGCGGCCTCCTTTCGGCCTAGGCTTCGCCTCGGCCTCCGTCGGAGTGTTGCTGCCGGGACCCAGTGCCGTTCACTCCCCTTTTCTCTTCTTCTTCCCAGAGGCCAGGTGGGCTAAGGCGCGGCCGCTGCTGAGCTCCGCGTCCCAGCGCCCTAGCGGGGATGGGGTAGGGCGGGAGGAGAGGGCGGGCGGGGGCGGGGCGGCAGGCCGCGCTGCGCTGGAGTTGGCAAGAAAGGGCTTCGAGAAGCTGCAGAAACTTGCTCCCTCCACGAACTGAGAGTCCTGCGCCCAGCTCAGGGGGTTGGGGGGGGGGCGCGACCCGTAGCCCAGCGGCCTTCGCTCGACCCCTCAAGTTCGTGGCCACAGTGCGGGCAGCGCTGACTCCCGGAGCGCTAGGAGCTTAGAGATGTCGGCGAGCGCCAGCTCCAGAGCCCGGGCTCGGGGGCCCAGCGCCGGGGAGAGAAGCCGGGACCCACCATCCGAGCCGAAAACAAGTGTATTCATATTCAAACAAACGGACCAATTGCACCAGGCGGGGAGAGGGAGCATCCAATCGGCTGGCGCGAGGCCCCGGCGCTGCTTTGCATAAAGCAATATTTTGTGTGGGAGCGAGCGGTGCATTTGCATGTTGCGGAGTGATTAGTGGGTTTGAAAAGCAAACCGTGGCTCGGCCTCATTTCCCGCTCTGGTTCAGGCGCAGGAGGAAGTGTTTTGCTGGAGGATGATGACAGAGGTCAGGCTTCGCTAATGGGCCAGTGAGGAGCGGTGGAGGCGAGGCCGGGCGCCGGCACACACACATTAACACACTTGAGCCATCACCAATCAGCATAGGTGTGCTGGCTGCAGCCACTTCCCTCACCCACACTCTTTATCTCTCACTCTCCAGCCGCTGACAGCCCATTTTATTGTCAATCTCTGTCTCCTTCCCAGGGATCTGAGAATTGCTCTCACACACCAAACCAGCAGCGTCCGTGGAGAAAACTCTCACCAGCAACTCCTTTAAAACACCGTCATTGCAAACCATTGTGGTCTTTAAGCAACAACAACAGCAAAAAAAAAAAAAAAAAAAAAAAAAAAAACACCCCAACCAACCAAAACTCTTGACAGGAGCTTTGACGAAAGAGGATGCCTCATAAAGGTGAGTCCGCTTCTTTCTTCTTGCTTCATTTTAATTGCAATATTCAGGCAGGTCGCCCCTTTCCTCCCTCCTTCCTTCCTCCCTCTGGCCGGTCCCCTCCCCCACTGCTACGCCGGGAGAGTTGGGCCGGAGAAGTTTCCACGCAGGAGCCCAAACTTTCTACTTCCAGCGAAAGCCCGCGTCGGAGGGCGACAGCCGGCGAGCGGGAGCGGCGCAGGGCTAGGGGCAGGCGGCCGGCTCAGCCCCAGCGCCAGCGCCAGCACGGGCTAGGCTCGCTGGAAGAACCGAGGCTCCGGGCGCAGCAGCAGCCGCGGCTGCCGACCCCAGCGTCGCCAAATGCCCCCGGCCGGCGGCAGAGGACGAAGAGGCTCTGCGGTGCCCCAGGCCCGGGATCGGCTTCGGAGACCGGGCGCCGCCGGCTGCTTTGTCCAGCCGAGGGCCCAGCGAGCGCGCACAGAGCGAGCGTGTGCAGGGAGCGCCGAAGAGCCAGCTCGCCGCGCTGCCGCCCGCCCGCCCTCCGGCTTTGTGCGGCGCTCCACTCGGGCACAGAAGAGTCCGCGGGCACTCGAGCGCCGAGGGGCACCGCGCCCGCCGCCAGCCGGAGCAGTCTTTCGGCGAGGCAGCCACACTCTGGAGGCAGAGAGAAAGAGCGAGTGAGCGTGAGCCGAGAAGGAAGCCACCAGGCCAAGGCGGTCGAACGCGCGCTCCGAGGGAGCTCAGAGCCGAGCGGCAGGATTGTCAGCTTCCATCAAGCCCCCGGGCTCTTGCCCCCAACTTGAGCGCAGAGCTCGGAACTTGAAAACTCTCTGCTCCCCAGGCTTCCCCCAACCATCGCCCTGGCCCAGCGAAAGCTGGGGCTTCCCTATCCTCCAGCTCCCAGGCTCGGTGGGTATTTTTCCTTGTCTTCCTCTGACAAAGCTACAACCCGGTGTTGCCATTTCAACAAGTTTCAAGGTGGAAAGGTGGATTGCTTTAAAAAAAAAAATTCCAAATCTCCTGATTTTTTTTTTTCTTTGTGAGGACTCAAAAAGAAAAAAAAAATCAATATGAAAGCATTGGCTTTCCCCTTCGTCTGATCACATTCTCTCCCAGCTAATTAGTCTGAGTAATTTGAGAGCTTTTCGATTCTAAGACCCCAGGAGGAAAAGTGTCTTTTCAAAGTTCATAAAGTTGTTGCCTCTTTCCTTGTGCAGATTTTCCAGTCTCCCTGGATCATAATAGCCCTGAATTTTAGCAAGTGTAATTGGGGGAAAATGGAGTTGAATTTCAAGTGGAAATGCTTTCTTTTTCGAGTGCTTAAACCCAGCCCTCCAGTCTTGAGTGATTTCTAGAAAGTTTAAAAACAAAGTGAACGTGGTTTCTTTTTTTCTTTTTCTTTTTTCTCTCATACTCTCTAAAGCTTCCTAAGCCATTTTGGACGTTTAACTCGAACTTGGGAAGGTTTGAGGAGGGGGCGGGAGCAGAAAATGAAATGAAAAGCAAAGAGCTTGAAAGCCTGGTGAGTTTACCAAGGACAAATAATAGTTGTTGCCGTTGACATTACATTTTTTATAGCCGGCGACCTTTGCAAACGTCTGAAGGCAATTTGATTAGTTGTTATCTTATTTGGCCCTAGAGAGTGAAACTTTGTCATCTTAATTGCTAATTACTCTTTGGCTGGGGGCCGGTAGGGACGAAAAGTGAGCTCTCTTCTTCACCCCAGCTAAGGAATTTGAGGATGGATTTTGAGAATTAAGTGATTAAAAGAACTGCTTTTGAAAGCTGAGGCTTGAGTTGGGGATGGGGGTGGCAGTGGCCCAGTGGCCTAGAGGACCAAGGCCCCATTGGACTCTGAAGCATCTGGAGACTCTCCCCCCCGCCCCCCCAGTGGGTCTCTGACTAGGTTAGGGCTGTAGAAAGCCTAGGGCTGAGCTGGGGGACACTGGCTGCAACTAGGGTTCTAGCCTCTCCAGCCACCACTGCTTCCGGGTGTCAGTGTCGCCAGCTTCCCCGGTCGCTTTTGCACTAAATGTTAGCGATTACTTAAGTAATTAAGTAGCTTCTTAGCTGAGATAGACGTGGGAATGGAGCAGAACTGGAACTTGAGATGCTTCCACCTTCCCAGTTGCTTCAAAAACTAATCGGCTGGGCCTCTCTGGAATCAGCTAGTGAATTTTTTTTTTTTAATGGCTTCAAGGATGTATGGGCCAGGAGGGGGGCATTCAGTTGTGGTTGAGTACAGTGTGGGTTATAGAGAGGAATTCGGGAAGTTTTACCCCTTCTAGGAGAAGCCCACCTCCCCTCTCCCTGCCTGCTACTATTCTGCAGTTTCAGAGTCCCACTTTGAGGGGGAGCACATTCTTCAAGAAGTTGGGGTTTCTCCTGCCTGTCCTAGATCTGACTATGGCTGTGGGGACTGAGAGACAGGAGGAAGGCCCTGGGAGCCAACCCAGCTAGAGGTAACTAGGTAACCCTCTCCTCTCTCCAATTTTACCAGACCACATTCAGAAGCTGGGTAAATTCCTCCTCTTAAGTTTATTTTTATGGATTTAAGCTGCCTCCCAGCTAGTTAATAAATTAGACCATGAATGGCCTTGAAGAGAAAAAATGTGCTTCTTGGAATTCTTTGCTTGTAGGCAGGCAAAATTAATAATCACAATAAGAAAACAGAAAACAGAATGAATATTTTAGTTTTTTTTCTTTAAACAGGGAGAAATAATGCTGTGACTATTTAATTATTTTACTTCTTTTTTTTTCCTGCAAACCTCTTGAATAGGTTCTTTATTGTAACTCTCTCTTCCCAATTGAGCTCCCCACGGTGCCGTTGTATCTTTTTACAGCCCCTAACAACTCACACCAGTAGCACAATTACCTCCAGATATTTATAACAAGAAATTACTTTTCTATTTTCTCCCCCCCCCCCACCTTCTTCTTAGGGTAAGGCAGGGAGGGGGTGGTGGAGGGCGAACCTTGGGGGACCCGCACTGGGTCAGGACTTACAAAGCTAGAAGTGTCCCTCTGTTTCCTTTTGTGGGTTGGTGGGTTGTTGGTACATTTGGTTGGAAGCTGTGTTGCTGGTTAGGGAGACTCAGTTTTGCTCTTTGGGTTTGGGGAGAGCTGGAGAATAGAAGCCATTGTTCGCTGCCTGTAGGCTTTGTCGACCACGCTCACCCCCTCCTGTTCGTACTTTTTAAAGCAGTGAGGCGAGGTAGACAGCGTGTGTCACAGTACAGTAAAAGGGGGGAAGATCTAAACACCAAAAGAGAAGTTAATTACAATAAGTGAGGTTTGGGGGGGAAAAGTTGGGCTTGCTACTTTCAAAGTCCCAGAAAGGCTGGGAGGAGGGTGGAGTGGGGACCTGACCGGGAACCTTTGAGGGAGAGAGTGGAAGATGAAGGGGTAACCAGAGTTGGGATCTGGGAGCCTTGGAGCCACTAGGATGGTGAAGTTCCTTAAGGAAGGAGTATGGGCTCTGCAGCCCTTCTGATCTTCCCGAGTCTGCACCCAAAGGCACCCTGAAGTTCTGAGATTCCCCCTTCCCCTCACCTCTGAACTTCAGGTATTAGTCTTTGGCCTCGATTCCTAATGCCACTGTTTCTCTGGTTCTCCCCTTTCCCTTTAACTGGTTCTTGATATTTTTGCAAAATGGTTCCCGACTTGTCAGATTCTCCAATTCTCCCAAGCCAGGCCAGAGCAGCTACTTTTAAAAGGTGGGGACTTCTGCATGACAGGCTGCTGGAAATGTTGTTATAACTCAGATTTAGGGTTCTATGGTAGTTTGAGCCCTAGATGCACGTTTTGTTTTGTTTTGTTTTGTTTTTCTGGGAGTGTGACTCTGAGAGCCCATGGGCCTGTGCTTTTGAGCCACCGCTTGACATACCTTTCTCTCCTTTTGTTTTGTCTTAGGGGGAAGACTTTAACTAGGGGCGCGCAGATGTGTGAGACCTTTTATTGTAAGAGTGGACAGACTTCCCAGATTTCAGGCAAGTTCTGGTGGCTGCTTTGGGTTCCAAACCCTGAAAAAGTCAGAATACTTGTTCATTGTTGTTCACGTGGAAGAAAAAAAAAAATCAAAGTTGGGTTGTTTCTCCTGATTAAAGAGTTAGCTACTAAGGGGTTTGGGGAAAACAGCTTGGGGATGTTGGAGTATTTTATTTGTAGCCCAGAGGGTAGATTTTGTATACACTGTAGGGCAGAGGTGGATGCCCCTCTGATGGCCCCAAGCGATTGAGTGGATCATTTCCTCAAGAAGGGGCATTCTCCTGTCCCAGTTCCAGGTCGTCCTCTGTCGGGAGGTAGGGCCTACCTGGCGCTGGCCCTGGATTAACGCCTATATCCTTGCTAACAGAGCCCCATTTTCGAGCCCCGTGGGATCCCGCGGCCCCCAGCCAGCGCCAGCATGCAGAACAGTAAGTGCCTCTGGTCTTTCTCAGACTTCGGGCTGGGGACACGCAGACCGGCAGGTCAGGGGAGGGCGCAGAGGTTCGCGGGTGTCCACGCAGGCCAGGCCCGCCAGGCACGAGGGAAGAGGCAAGAGGCCCCGGGGACCTGAGACAGCTGCGCCCCCCTTCAGACCCGGCAACCCGAGAGGGGAAGACGTTTACTCTGCTGCTCTCGCTCCTAGAAGAACAAGGGCTAGGCCCTTCAGAACAGCCCGCTAGAGTTTGCGAAGCTGAGGTAGAGAAACCCCATCCCCCCCAAATCCTGTAACTCATACCCCCTCCCCGCCCCTGCCCGGGCTCTGACCCCAGAGAGAGAGAGGCTGGGCTGAACAGGGCGGGGCGGAGGCTTCTCCTAGTTGCCCGAGGAGAAGGAGGCCCCTTCGGGTTTAGCCAAGACTGCTAGTCACCACCATCCGGGAGGGGCGTGGGGGCTCCCCTCCCCCAGTCACTCTCTGGACGGCTCCTCCCCTCCTCTCCCCCCCCCCCCCCCAGCTACCGGCCTAAAAGGCAAAGGGAGCGGGTCCGCTGGCCTGCGGTGGTGGTGGTGTGGGGGGAGGTGGTAAACTGGAACCCTGTAACCCTGTACTACCGGCCAGAGCAGGTTTACTGGGTCTGGGAAGAAACTGGCTGTCCAGCCTTGGAACTGGAGAAGCTCTGCCCTGGTAGCTGCAACTGTGAGGGTTCTGATCGGTCCAGGCCCACAGTGCGTTTGATTCTTGGGCTCTTTTGCCTCCCATCCTCTCTGTGCTCAGGCCCTCTGGGCCCCAGCCCACCTTCCTGCTCAGTCCGTGGGGGCACTGCTGGAGTGATAGCGGTAGTGGATGCTGGTATGTGGCAGGGCTTGTTTGCAGCCCGAGTCTGGGAGCCTGGAGGCCCAGTGAAACCAGGCCCGTGCTGAGGTGCAGAGTCTGGAAGCGATTCGAGGGTTCAGCTGCAGTAGGAGTGCAGAAGGGCCCAAGTCTTCTAGCAACCTTCCCTTGCCGAACCGCAGACTTCGGAGGGTCTCCAGTGCCCGATCCATCAGGCCTGGAAGCGCCAGCTGCCCCAGGTGCTTCCGCGGCTTGGTGGGCGCAAAGCGCAGGAAAGGATTCAAAGGTGGCGAGCTTTAAGGCGGGTTAGTTGTGCAGAACCTGCCAGGCCCGGGAGGGACCTTCCTTGGCGAGGCAAAGGCTTCTGCGCACCTCTCCCGGCTGCGTGTTCTCCCCCTGCAGCTCAGGCTCCCCAGCCGTAGGCTCTCGGGTAGGTCCCGGCCGGGGCCCGCAGCGCTGAGCGTTTGCCGCCGCGGCCTGGCTGGCAGGCCCCGGGGGGGCGCGGGGTCGCGGGCCGGCCTGCAGGGCTTTGTGCCGCTCGCTCCCGGGTGTGCGCGAGGCGCAGAGCATCCAAATTGACACCATATGTTTTCCTATTAGATGCTTCGCGGTCGAATTCTAGGCGCATAATCATCGCCACTGGGCGAGAGCGCCAGCCGTCCCTAGGGAAGGGACACAATGATTGAGGCTTAACCTCTGAAGGGGAACTTAGAGCTGCGCTTCCTCGCTGCCTTTTCGATGCTGGCAGAGGCAACCTGGCGTCTCCTGGGCGAGCACCCGCCGACGGTCGCCGCGGAGGTGGCGGGCACGTTATTTTTTTATTTTTTATTTTTTTGCAATGAGGGGCGAAGGAGGGAGGTCTAGGATTAGGCGGCCTCACAAGCCTTGGCATTCATAGGCTGGGAATTGCCCAGGCTGGGCGTGAAGTTTGTAAAATCTTTCTCGGTCTCTCTCTGGGACAGCCTTTCTCTTTCCGGGAAGGCTCCCTTTACCCAAAGGGAGGGCTCCGCAGCCCAAGCAGTAGACTGGTGTTGTGAAGCAGAGGAAGGCAATAAAGGGAACTTAGGGGAAACCGGAAGCGCGGTCGAGGTCTTGCTCTGTTGGAGAAGTGGTGTCCCGGCGATGTCCCCACTTGCGCTGGGCCCGGCCGGAGCCCAGATCCCCCAAACGCCTGTCACTTCTCATCGAGTTGAGGCTCCGGCCCCCCCCCTCCGTCGGTGAGGGCCCCCCTCCGCCCCAAGCCTTCGGCTACCCTGAAAACTCGGCTCCCCTCGAAGGGGAAAGAGTGCAGTTCAATCTCGTCTGAGTGATCTACAAATAGGGACGGAAAGGGTCGTTTTATCACGGTCCCGTTTGTCGTGACGATGCAATTTCCCGGAGCGGAGCACTGTCACAAAGTGACAAGGCTGCCACAAGCGCCCCGACTGATCTTTTCAATTAGCCTTCCATGCATGATCCGGAGCGACTTCCGCCTATTTCCAGAAATTAAGCTCAAACTTGACGTGCAGCTAGTTTTATTTTAAAGACAAATGTCAGAGAGGCTCATCATATTTTCCCCCCTCTTCTATATTTGGAGCTTATTTATTGCTAAGAAGCTCAGGCTCCTGGAGTCAATTTATCAGAGGCTCCAAGGAGAAGAGAGAAGAGGAGAGAGAGAGAGAGAGAGAGAAGAGAGCTGAGCAGGGAGCCACGTCTTCTCCTGGAAGGGCTGCTCTCTAGAGTCCGGGGCTGCAGGTTGGAGATTTTTAAGGAAGTGGAAATTGGCAATTGGCTTTATTTGTGTGCCTGTGGTTTCTGGGGAGGGGGCTACAGAGAGGTGCTAACTCCCTTTCCTGGTTCTCTAAGATTAGACAATGGGGGTGAGGCTGTGAGAATAACAAGATAAAGGAGGGATAGAAGACACTGTGGTGTGCTCCTTTGCTTTTCTTTTCCCTTTCCGATTTTTGCTAATATCTGTCCTTGGCTGTGTGGAAGGCCAAGTTCAGCAGCGGAAGTACAGCGAGCTGTGGCCTGTGCGAATGGACTCCCAGCTCTCGGCCCCACAGCTGCAAGCCGGCGGACTACTTTGTGGTTGGAGTTATCTGGAGCTCTGACCCTCACGCCTGTACTGGAGGCGCAGGTTGGGGTTCACCAGCCGCATATCTGCTGCTGTGGTTCTTCTCTACTCCTTTCCTGTCTCTTCATATGTGTATGCAATGTCACGTAATATATATGTAATTAAAAAAACAAAACAAAACTCCGGTGCTTGCGCGGTGCCTTCACCAGAGTTTGGAGTGTGACAGCAAACGTTTCTGGACTGTGGAGTCCAAGGAAATGCTGAAGAGCTATAGCATTTGCTGTAACAGTTCTAACAATGCAGAGACCTTGGAGATTCAGTGTGGGTTCCGTAGAACCCACGTTTTGTGGTGCCATTCAGAGGTGATCTTTGGAAGGATGTTTTCTGAAACGATTGTTTGCACCTTGTGGGTTCAGGGGCTGGCTGGGGTGTTTATGAAGAGGGGCAAAGGGCTGGAGTGACAGCGGCTGTGGGGTGCGTGTGTTCTTGCTCACTGGCATGGATCTGTAACACAGCGCGGCTGTGTTGGGGCTGGGCTGCCCGATGCCCCGCATGGTTGCCTGGTCCCGGAGTCGTTTGTGATTGATAGCAGGGACTTGATCGCTGAGGTTGGCATGGGTTGGCAGGGAGCTGAGGATGCATTGTGGTTGTCTTCTCTTCCTCTTCTCCTTCGTCTTCCTCCTCCTCTTTCTCTTGACTCTTCTTCCTCTCCTCTCCTCTCCTCTGCTCTCCTCTCCTCTCCTTTCCCTTTTCCTCAGGTCACAGCGGAGTGAATCAGCTCGGTGGTGTCTTTGTCAACGGGCGGCCACTGCCGGACTCCACCCGGCAGAAGATCGTAGAGCTAGCTCACAGCGGGGCCCGGCCGTGCGACATTTCCCGAATTCTGCAGGTGATCCTCCCGGCGCCGCCCCACTCGCCGCCCCCGCGGCCCTCCACTCTCAACGCCCTCTCTTCATTTCTTACTGTAAACGCTGCTAATTATGGACCCCCCCCTTCACCCACCCACCCCAGCCCCTACCCCACACCCGGCCTTCCCCGCTTTCCCCTTTCCTTCCAGTATCCTTCCCTATCTCTTTCAACCTGGGTCAGTCACTTAAGATAACTCATCTGCTTAAGGAAAAAAAAAAAATGTGTGTGTGAATTAAAAAAAACAACACCTTTCTCTTTTCATTTGATAAAAAACATTTATTGTGGTAACAGTTTAGGAACTATAATAAATTGAGTTGCATAAACCAGCATAATTTTATTTCCCTCTCCCTCATGCCACGCTCACCTCAGATTTTGAGATATTTGTTTGCATCCTTCATATTCATGAGGAATATTTATTGATTTTAAAAGCCAAATGCTATTCACCTCCTTACCTAACTCACATTTACAAAATTGAGCATATTTTTAAAGGAAAATAAGTAAAATTTTAGTTTATTTTCCCCCTTTGCTCATTAAAATATGGCACTACTTTAAGCAAGGTCAGCACACAAAAAAAAGTCTTACTTCGTTTTGATGCATCTTCAGGCAATGTTTCAGAAAAGTTTTTTTTTTTATAAAAAACCTTAAAATTAGTTTTTTTTTTTTAGTTCAACCTGTTTGAAAGTATCATCATATTTGTAGTGTTTAGGGCTACAAATGTAATTTTAAGAAAAAAAGCTCTCTACAGTAAGTTCTCATACCATTGAAGGTATATTTTTGTGTTATAGACCCATGCAGATGCAAAAGTCCAAGTGCTGGACAATCAAAACGTAAGCTTGTCATTGTTTAATGCATACTTAAACAATTTTATTTTTGTCTTGAAATTATTAATAATGTGGTTTTCTGTCCACTTCCCCTATGCAGGTGTCCAACGGATGTGTGAGTAAAATTCTGGGCAGGTATTACGAGACTGGCTCCATCAGACCCAGGGCAATCGGTGGTAGTAAACCGAGAGTAGCGACTCCAGAAGTTGTAAGCAAAATAGCCCAGTATAAGCGGGAGTGCCCGTCCATCTTTGCTTGGGAAATCCGAGACAGATTATTGTCCGAGGGGGTCTGTACCAACGATAACATACCAAGTGTAAGTTCACTGAGAACATTCCCCCTCCCTGCCCTAAGCCCCATGCTCTTTCCTCTTTACCATCTCTCTCTTCACTTGCCCACCCCCATCCTCCCTACCAGTGTCATCCTGTCTCTGTCTCCTCCCCGCTCCCCCTATGTCACCTCTGTAGCTGAGGGTATTGAGAGGAGCACGCTGACCTTTTTTTGATCTTCTGGAAAATGGGAGTCAAGTGTGGGGAACTGTTCACCTTATTTGCATGTTTCAAAGTGGAGGGTGGAGGCACCCAGGGAAAGGCACTTGAATGAAGAAGGAGAATGAAAATGAAAACCAAAATCTAACCTCCTCCAACTCAGACTGCCTGAACCTTCCTTCAGGTGTCAAACATCCACTTCTGCCCTAATAGAAAACAAAGTGAAAGAAAGCTCTACACCAAGCCTGTCTTTTTCTTTCTTTCTTTCTTTCTTTCTTTCTTTCTTTCTTTCTTTCTTTCTTTCTTTCTTTCTTTTTTTTGAGGAAATCTTTTAACAAAGATTAGGTCACTGTAGACATCCAGCAGAAGTGAAGCAAATGCCCTCTCCATCCCACATTCCCTATCCAACTCAGTTTCCACACCCAAAGTGATGGCTGTCATTCTGTCCACAGTGTCTCTGTCCCAGGATGGCTGGGAGTTTTTTTTTTTCTTCTTCTTCTTCTTCTTCTTCTTCTTCTTTTTTAAAATGTGTTAAGGGTCATTCTTTAAGGGAGTGGGCGTGCTGAGATGGGAACTGAAGATAGGGCAACTGTCTTCTGGAGACGCTACCATTTGGTTTGATTTTGGTTTGATTTACAGGTGTCATCAATCAACAGAGTTCTTCGCAACCTGGCTAGCGAAAAGCAACAGATGGGCGCAGACGGCATGTATGATAAACTAAGGATGTTGAATGGGCAGACCGGAAGCTGGGGTACCCGCCCTGGTTGGTATCCGGGGACTTCTGTGCCAGGGCAACCTACACAAGGTAAAAAGCCCAAACACCTATCCTCAAAACTCTCCATATATGCAGCCACTTGCCATCTTCTCCCTCAACCTTTTCCCTCTCTCCACGTCTGTGCTTGAAGAGTGGGACACACTGACTTGCCCTGTAGGAGGGTGGTATTTGTTGAACTATTTCACTGGCCTTCCCATTTGAGGGTTGTGTATGTCAGGAGTAGTAAGAATGTGGCCCGTGTGCGTGTGTGCAAATATGTTTTGGGCAGTAGTATGTGTGTAAGAGAGCTAGCTGCGTGGTGCCCTATTCAAATTTGCCATTAAAATGCACGGAGAGCCCCCTTGCTGTAGAAGTGTGACAAGTTAACACACTGACAGACTGGGAGGTAAACATAATTGTATCGTTTTGCTTTTTGCCGTAATTGACAAATTACGTGAGTATGAGTAGGGTGCATATGAAAGGGCCAGCAGCAAGATGCAGGGCAGAGTACAGGATAGGGCACAGGAAGTGGTGGTCTCCCAACTCAAACAACACCATAGTCTCGGTGGGTCGCATTCCTTCCGTTCCTCTGGGCCCCCAGTTCTCACTCTCTGTGGGTGGCAACTGCACAGAAAGGTGGGATGAGGATACTGGGAGCCGGCCTCAGGGTGTCCGGAGCCGCTCGGGGCGTGGGGGTGGGGGGGCTGGTAGGAGAGAAGGAATCAGGACCCTCGAAGGATCTAGGAGAAGGAATGGGGGAAGAGGAGCAGTTGGGGGTGGGGTGGCGTAGGTTGGCTCTCCCCTCCCCTACACACCCCGAGGTAGCTTGGTCAAGAATAGGAAACAGTTTACTCCGAAGATTAATCGGTATTTGTTGTCCTTGTGACAAGGAGATAATATGCTGGATAATGGGACGTGGCGTCTCACTCCCCGGAGCCCGACGAAGCCTGGGGGCTCCGGGCCGGGGGCGGCGGCGCTGGGACGCTGACGGGGCTGCCCGCGCGTCAGTGCGCTCTCGGACCCGCTCCGGGTGCCCCGCGCCTCCACGGAGCCGGGCTAGAGAAGGGAAAATCGGTAACAGTATGCGAAATATCTGGTACAAAGGATGCTTCTGTCACTCGCAAGAATTTGTTATGGGAACAATCCTGTCGCTCTGTAATTGCTCATTAGAGAACGTTTTGTTTCTCATTAAGGCGACATGAATAAGCGTCTAGTTGAAGGAGACAGCTGTAGAAATGTTCCACAAGAGACCTCTGGACACGATTCGGCACCAATTGCCAATTAGACATGTCAGTTTTAAGAGCAGAAAACAATATAGGACGGACACTGGGAAGATAGGGAGCAAAGCGCTTGCTCCTCGTTTCCCAGCGCGGCCGCTCGGCCGGCAGAGGCCTCCTGATGCGCTGGGCCCCGGGCTCCCCTGGGCGACCCCGCTGGCCAGCTCGTCCTATCCGGTCCCGACCCCGCGGCCTCCTGGGGTGCCGCTCAGGCGGAGGCCCAGGCCCACTCCCGCCTCTGATGAGGAGAGGGAATGACAAGGCTGAGTGTGGACCACCACACCCTCACCTGACCTTTGAAACTGTTGGATTCCCACGTGCACACACTGGACACACCCAGGAGACACCCGAACTTGGCATTCCCCAGCGCCCGCCCCTAAACCCCCAGCATCCTGAGGTCCCTGTGACCCCTCCCCCGCCGAGTCTGGCCCCCAGGGTCCGAGAACTCTTGCGGACGGCTCAGTGGCCGGGTCCGGGAGGGCTGAGCCCAGAGCCTCCACGCGCTGGCCCTCTCGGTGCAAGAGCTCACGTTAGCTTGGGGCCTAGAGCGTGTCCACCCGCCTGCTTTCCAGAGCCGAGACACAAGTCCCGGGCAGCCGTTTTGCCAGCCCCTCCGCTTCCACCAGAGGTGGCGCCCGATTAGGGCAGCTTTCCGTCCCGGGAAGCTTGAGGGCGGGAAGCGAGAGCCTAACTCCACGACCCTGTCTGTGGTGACGGTTGCGGCGGGAGGTGGCGCTAGTTCAGGAGCTTTGAACTTTTAGGCGGCGAATCGCTGGAGAATTCTGACTCCCCAGCTGTCAGTTCTCGTCCCCCCACCCCGGCCGCCGCAAGAAACTCGCTCGGGTGCAGCGACCGCGGGCCCCGACTGCCGACCCCACTGGGGGGCGGGGGGGAGGACGCGTCGGTCCCCCACCGCCCACCACCAACCCCCCGAGCGAGGTCCCGGGCGTGGGGGCGCCGCGGGGCGCTGGTGCCGGGCTTCGGCCGACGCGCCCCGGGAATCCCCAGACCTTTTGGTGCTAAGAAGGCCCCCCTGCCCTTCGCCCCCTCTCCCGGCCCGGGAAGCCGTTTTGGGGTTTTAAAGAGTCCATTACTCCGAAAGCATAAGGCGAGGTTAGGTCTCAGAGGGAGACAAATATGGTTTCCATCTGATCAACGCCATGCGGCGGTGAATAAAATCGTGACGACGTGGGCTGACAACAACAAGAGACAACTCTATCCAGCCCCAATTCTCCAGCGATTTGGTGGTTTTAGGGATCACGGAGACACTTTTTCTTATCTCCTCCCCCCCACCCCCACCCCCATAATACCCAGGCCCTCTATAGGATTTAGTCAGTCTCTTTTCAACAGATGCTACAATGTTTTGATCCGCGCTCTAGAGCTGAAAAGGTGCCGCAACCGGGTTGCTATCTTTTCTTGCTTGTTTTCCGCCTCACTGATTAAGACACTAAGAAACTAAGGAATGATTTTATTTCCCAGCGTCCTTTTTTTTTTTTTTTTTTCTCCTCTCCTTCTTCCAGGAAACAAATCCTATCCCCGGCGTCAGATGGTCCTGGGGCTGGGATAATGGGAGGCGCTTTCACTCGCCTTCTCACGGATTAGGCTGGAAGGTGGACGGCGCCCATTGAAGGCCTCTTCTTTTCGCGCTCCGAGGGGGCGCCTTTTAAAGAAGATATCTTAATTGTCTGCCACTTAGGTTTATCATATGGGGAATTCGAGATCCAACTTTTAGTTTTATTTTGTTAAAAGCTTTAAGAGTGGAAGGTAAATCCACTAAAGAAAAAAGGGGGGGGGACGCCCAATCTAAGAGTGACCTTTCCTTCAGCGCCTGGCTGCGAACAGTTGCTACTTTGACAGTAGTAAACAAACTTTCAACAGGGCACGCCCGCTCTGCGGGGTCGTGGAGGGGTCCTGCAGCCACGGGTTTCTCCTGGCCGGCCTCTCATTCCACTCCTTCCCCCCTCCCAAAGGGCTCTCTATCCCCACTGACTCTCCCCATCCCTTAAATGTCAATTCTCAAGTCGGAGCCATGCGGGCGTTAGTGTGTAAGAGACAGAGAGACAGGGGGAGATGGGGGGAGGGTGGGGAAGAGAGAGTGCAACCCTCCAAGTTTTAGATTAGGAAAATGTCAGAGAAGTAGAGAGTAGAGAATGCTATCTGCAGGGGTCTTCTGAGGGAGACCTGGGCAGCTTTGTTTAATTGGTGACATTGAATATGCCAGAAAAAGGACTGGGGTGGGCATGAGTGACCACCGGAGCGAGGTAGGATTGTGTTCTCCTCAGCGCCCCAGTCCCTAAATGTCTCATGGTTGGAGATTTTTGTGTTTCCCCAAAGCAATAACCCACGGAACTAGTTTCTAGTTGGCCAAAAACGGCTATTTGTAAAGTCTTCCTCGTTCACCTAATCTGAAAATAGGGGGGGGGGGTAGGGATTTCTTCTTTCTTTCCACTTTGAAAAGTCACCTGGAAACTTGGGGGCAGTAAATTAGTACAGACACTTGTGCCCACACACGTGGGTCCAGTGTCTCCTTCAACTAAGTACCCTCTCCCACCCCCTCCCCATCTCTCTGAAGTAGTAGGAGATGACCCAAAGTAGAGCCAGTCTGTTTAGCAATTGTCTCTCTCTGTCTTCCTTTCCCCCTTTCTCTCCTTGTCTCCTTAGGTCCTCTTGCCTCTTTTTCCTCTTGGCATTTCTGTCCTTCTTACACCTTTCTGGGCTCTGTCTCTTTGGAGCCCTTCATCTTTTTTCTGCCTCCTCTCCTCCTCTCCAACCCCCTCCCCCTCAGCCCTCATCCTCCCTCTCTGCTTCCCTCCTCCTTACCTCGGAACTGGTCTCCATCCTCCCTGCCTTCCCCGTCCACCCTTCCCACACAAGCCTGCCTGGTCCCCAACGACTTTTCCTGCCTCTCCCCACCCCCTGCTCTGGCCCCCCATCCACCCTCCATCCCCCCAGCCAAGCGCCCTAAATAGCATTGAGGCGACTGCTCTTCGGACAGTGATTAATGATAGCAGAGCAGAGGGGTTAACACACTTCACTGAAAAGTCTGTTGACTGGGCTTCTTGTAACACAATGTGGCCCGCTGCACGCCTCAAGAGAATCCTTTTGTTGTCCGCGCTCATTGTGGCCTCAAAATTCTGCCCACGAAAGTTTGCCAACGCTCCTGCCCCAGGAGTTTAATAGTTTCCCTTACTCATGGGGCATTGTGCAGCGCTGAAAAGCAGCCCCTCGCTATTCAAGTGTTGGTGGTCATCTCAATAGATCTCCAAGGGCCCATATGGTGGCCAGTGCCGATGAATCCGCCTGTTTAAATGGGGGAGAAAGTTGGGGTTTTAAAACATTTCAAAGTTTCTGAAAAGATCCCACTAGATCCTGTCACAATTCCCTGAACTCTTTGAAGGCGCTGCCTATTGTCTCCTGGTTATAAATGATATTCCTGGCCAAGTCGATTCCCACCAAGAAGCTCCTAGAGGCCCCTCCCTCCCGCGCCCCCCTCCCCCCGCCGCCACCGGCCAAATTTCTAGGATGGGGGGGGCAGCCCCTTTGGTATCCCTTGGGGGCCTCAGGACCCAAGACCCAGGACCCAGCTTGCAGTGGCTCTGGAGCCCCGGTGAGGGCTGAGTCCTTCCTTCAGACAGGCTGTGGCCTCAGGAGCAAGAGGCAAGGCGAGATACAGCTAGCCCAAGTGTACATCTTGCCCTGGAAGCAGCAAGGGAAAACAATAAAACTTTCCCCTGTTTAATGATAGAAATTACAGTAAAAGTGGTGGAAATGCCCTAATTAAAAATGTACCACTTAAATGATATGCCAAGGATTCAGCTGCGGCATAGCATATTTAGCTAGTTAGTGAACTCTCTACTATTTCTTTTTTAAAATTACACGTTAAAAATTTAAAAGAAATCTTACTTTTCTCTGGTGCAACACATTACAAAGAATGGACAGTCCTTTTATCTAAATATAAAATTCCATTTTCAGCAATTATAGCCTGTTCTTGGTGATGATATAATTACAGCTGTGCTCGTAATAGGTGTCAAGGCAAAGCGCACTCATACAATAGTTGAATAAAACTGCAGAACAATGCAAGCATTTCTAAATTCACAACCTTTAAAATGAAATTGACTGTGCAGAATTCAAATAAAAACTAGATAAATATTTTTTTAAAAAGATTACAAGCTTGGTTTGGTTTCTTAATAGCATTTTCTACAAACCTATCAACATCTAATTGATTAGATAGGAATTACTGATTATAGATCAGCTGAAATCTTGAACATCACTCTTCTATTTTCCCAACAGAGCTATAGGTAAATAAATTCTGTAGGGAAAGGGGAAATGGGTAAGGCATTTGGGACTCAAGGTTAGTTACGAAAGACCATTGTAATTGGAAACTTCAGCAATCGTTTTGTTATTTAAAGAAATGCCCTTCTGTGATGTCCATATCGTACAGTCTCTTCTTGATGAAAACAGAAAGAAAGACAATGGTGATAAGATAGCGTACGTCACTAATGTCTTTTATTAGAGGAAGACTGACAGTTACCTTGGGAATGCCTTGAGACTGTCACAATGTACTGCTCTTGGAGTTTATGGCTATACCCAGGCCCCTTTTGGAGGCTCCAAGTTATTCCAGATTTCTCTTACTGTCCCTTTCTTTTTGTTCCAGATGGCTGCCAGCAACAGGAAGGAGGGGGAGAGAATACCAACTCTATCAGTTCCAATGGAGAAGATTCAGATGAGGCCCAAATGCGACTTCAGCTGAAGCGGAAGCTGCAAAGAAATAGAACATCCTTTACCCAAGAGCAAATTGAGGCCCTGGAGAAAGGTGATGGAGTTTTTCAAAGTAGGGAGGCCGTAAATCAAACTAAATGCCACATCTTCAGTACAAAGAGCTAAATTTAGCCAGGGCCCTTTGCATAGAGGACTGAAAAGCTTTCTTTTTTCTTTCTTTTTTTTTTTCTGGGCATCTTTTCAGTGTGTGTGTGTGTGTGTGTGTGTGTGTGTGTGTGTGTGTGTGTTTTCTTTCTTCTTTTCATGTACCAGTAATTCAAAGACTAAGAGTCTGACTTCTCATAAAGAAAAAATGATGGTTTTGCTAATTCAGGCCACAGAAGGGTCCTCGAATGAATGTCATTCCGAAGGAAATTTAACTTGGTTCTGGTGGGATAGCTCTTTCAAGTACAGTCAGTGTTCATAGTAGTGGCATTTTAAAGGGAGTTGGTTGGAAGGGACAGAAATGGGGAGGCGGGAACCAGTTTGATCCAGGGCTTCGTTGACACATTTTGCATAGTTCCGGTGCAACATAGAAAACGCCACTTACTCTTTCAGAGTTTGAGAGAACCCATTATCCAGATGTGTTTGCCCGAGAAAGACTAGCGGCCAAAATAGATCTACCTGAAGCAAGAATACAGGTACCCAGAGAACATGTGGTTTCATGCTTTGCCCTTTCTAGAGACAAAGGTGCTTCTAAGGAACACCGTTCATTGACATAAACAGTAAGAGATTCAGTCCCCTAAATGCTTTGCTGTCACCGGGGGATGGGGGTGGGGAGCAGAGCAAGTGCCAGGGGGGAGGTTGAGTTGGGAGTAGGCACAGGCCTAACCTGTTCCATCTGACTTCCAGGTATGGTTTTCTAATCGGAGGGCCAAATGGCGAAGAGAAGAAAAACTGAGGAATCAGAGGAGACAGGCCAGCAACACACCCAGTCACATCCCCATCAGCAGTAGTTTCAGCACCAGTGTCTACCAGCCAATCCCGCAACCCACCACGCCTGGTAATTTGAATACCACTGCCACTAAGTGTGTCTCACCTGTTTGCCCTGGCTCTGACTTTCAGCATGACTGTCTGAGGTGTCTCTCTCCCTGCAGTTTCCTCCTTCACCTCTGGCTCCATGTTGGGCCGGACAGACACAGCCCTCACAAACACGTACAGCGCTCTGCCACCCATGCCCAGCTTCACCATGGCGAATAACCTGCCTATGCAAGTAAGTGAGGCCGCCGGCCGTCTGCTTACCGGGTGCCTTAGAGAAGAAGTGGAGAACGGGTCAGGGCCTGCAGACCCCACTGGCCACGCATGCGCCCTTGGGAGCCTTTCTCACTGCAGCCATTAGCTTAACCAGTCAAGGCTGAGGTGAAAACAGTCAGTCCAGTCTTGTAGTTGGGTTGATGGATTGATTGATTCGTGCTCTTAAAAAAAAGCACAAAAGCCAAATTAATCTGCCTTTTGCTCTGAGAAGATGTTAGCTTGAAAACGTTGGGTGGGAATGGGCATGTTTTGCGTACTGGTGAAAGTGGTGTCAGAAAATGGAAATAATGCTAACACGTTATTAGATAGCAAGGGGTTAGTATACGTAAATTCGGGTTTATATTAATGTGTTCATATAAGTGAATATATAACCTGGGTGTGCATTTTGGACATTATTTAGTGTATATGTGACAAACCAGTGAGGAAGAAAAAAAGGATCAGAAATAAGATTTATATTTGCCTTGTGGGATATATTTTGATATAAAGGAATGGTGAGTTTTCTTTCTACAGCTTATGATGAAAAAAGGAATACAGGTGCTTGCTAAAAATTTAGGTCTTTGTCATGGATCATGTAATGAGTTTGTGGTGCTCCTCGCTGCCTGGGTAGGTTGATGTTCTTCACTTGGTGTGAAGAACCTGCCTCTGCCCTCCATTCTGTCTTGAATGTTTATCAGCTCCTATGTGTGCAAGGCCCTGTAGTAGGTTAGCCCTTTATGATGGAAGTTGTATAGGGCAGGTGGACTATACTAGAACTTTGGAGCTGGATGGATTCTTGATGGGAAAAAAATTGGCCTTCCTTCCGGTGGGCCTTGTTGGTGACTTTCCCAGGACTCCTGTTTGTGCAATGCTTGGAAGATGCCGGATGGTGTGAGATTGGCCAGAGTGAGCCCCTGCTGGAAGCAGTTCTGGGGTTACACAGATTGTTTACTCACCACTGAACATCTTTTGATGAATTTCGAGTCCAAATAACAGCAAAATAAATGTTTCCCAGTCTCCAGATGAATGTACAAGCAGCTAGATAAGCGACTTCAGAGGAATTATTCACATGTTTATTTTTATTTCATCGAGATATTAGTAGCCATAATGCAATTAATGTAAATTAAGGGATTAACAGCCCATTGGTTGGTATTACTACAACTGCTTTGGAATTTTCCAGAAGTCAGGTTGCCTAGAGGAAGTGATTTTGGGAATTAGAAACAAATGCAAGCTGAAATTCTGGCAGGGCCCTCAAGGCCTGCTTGCCTCTTTGAACCTGAGGTTACCACTCATCCTCTGACTTTAATAAGGCCACTGATTGTCTTGTTCAGTTTTGCAAATTGTAGCAATATCTAGGTTTCTGCAAAGATAACAAAGTTTGTATATGAGAAAATATTTAGAACCAATTAAATAGGTGCTACTCTTTTATTAAGGTTATTTCCACCTATAAAGTGGTGTGGGGTCAATTTATTTCAAACGCTGACTTTTAAAAGTTACACAACTTATATGAAACAAAACATATATACTTTTGTAAAGCATAGAGAAAATTAAAAAGTTACTAATGATTCTCCTGTTCAGAGAAAATTACTCTCTGAATTTTGGAGTTGGGGTGTGCTGGTCTGTCTGTCCATCAATTCATCTTGTTGACCAAAATCTTCAGCCATTTTACAAAGGGTGGGTGTCTCCCTCTGAACTTTCTCTAATGCGTCACCCTCTCTGAGAATGTGGATCTTGAGATGTTAAACATTTCTGCAGTTTGCAGAACAGAGTAGTGCCATCGTCTCCCTTATTCCTGGCATGATGCTTGTATTAATCCATCCCAATCTTGCTGGCCTGGCATAGCCCCATGGAAGCTCATGAGGGATTTTGTCCCAGCTCTGTGTATTTCTTATTCAGTTAGGAGAGAGGTTTGCCTCCTCAATACCACCAGACCAAACACTTAGAGGGCAGTAACCCAATTTTATGGATAAAACCCAACCTGGGTTTTTAGGTCTGTAAGGAAGTCACAGCTAATTCGCAGGATGGGGCTAGGTATTAACTGATGCTTCTAACCACGTTCATCGGAGATCATTACTGATGTGTCTCTTCAAAGAATCTTTAATCCAACGAGTCCCACCATGGAAGGCTCCCAAGGTCCCTGAAGCAGACTTTATGGAGAACTCTGTCTACAGTTCTCTGCCCAAAGCCTGAGATACAGGATTTGGGGGTCACTAGATTCCCAAATAGATTGAATTTGCAGGAGAGGGGGTGTGTTTTAATGGAAGTCCTCATGCTATAGATTCTCTGAAGATGCCAGCAGAGGTCCAAGATGAAAATGGACAGAAACCCTATTAATTTTATGGATAGTGCCAACCATCTAGCTAGACAGTTGTCTGAATTTATATTACTTTTAGGCAACTTTACTCTAGTGGTGGTCAACAGAAGGACTGGTTGTAGGCCCGACTGTTGATACGGAATTCCAGTACTTTCCACCAGGGCACCTTTAATGATCAGACGTGTTGGCACAGTTCCTGGGGAGGACAGAGCCCGGGGATGCGGCTGTGTGACGTGCTTCTCGGTAACCACAGGTTTGCCTTTCTCCTCTCAGCCCCCAGTCCCCAGCCAGACCTCTTCGTACTCCTGCATGCTGCCCACCAGCCCTTCGGTGAACGGGCGGAGTTATGATACCTACACCCCCCCACATATGCAGACACACATGAACAGTCAGCCAATGGGCACCTCGGGCACCACTTCCACAGGTGAGCCGCCCTTCCCTGCAGGCTGCACAGAGGTGGCCTTTGCAGCTGCTTTTGCCAGGTGATCTAACTCCACTTGAAGTTACTCTAAAAAGAACCTCCTGGCCATGTGTGATGGTTTGTTTAACTCTTTGCTGTTTCCCTCACTTCTCTGGGGGAAAACTGATCAGAAGGGGACATTTAGTCAAGCTGTACTAGTAACTTGAGACCATGTAGACAAAAAGCAAGGTTGTTTTTCCTGAATTTGGTCACAGAAGTTATATATGAAGACAAGGCCTGAGAATGTCAGCTTTCTGAAGAGAGATTATTAGCCAGAGCTCAGCAGCGAGGGCCTCCGAGTGAGGGGCATGGTGAGTGTTGTCAAAAGACTTCTCACCCTCCCAGCCCCTCCATGCCTTTCATCGCAACTGAAGAAGTACCACATTGGTTTGCCAGAGATAGTTTTACTTAAGTTTTTTTTTTTAACGTTTATTTATTTTTGAGAGAGAAAGACAGAATGTGAGCAGGGGAGGGGCAGAGAGAGGGAGACACAGAATCCGAAGCAGGGTCTAGGCTCTGAGCTGTCAGCACAGAACCTGACACGGGGCTTGAACCCACAAGCCGTGAGATCATGACCTGAGCCAAAGTTGGACATATAACCGACTGAGCCACCCAGGTGCCCCCTTTGCTGGAGATGGTTTTAATGCTAAAGTTCCAACCATGTAAACAAATGGAGGTGGTGTTGTGTGTGTGTGTGTGTGTGTGTGTGTGTGTGTGTGGACTTGGAATTCAATAGATATGTGTAAACATGTAATCTTGTTTCTGAAGGTTCTACTTTTGCTTGTGAGACTTCAAGTATTTTTTTTTAAATACAGTTAGAATGTTAGAAAGTATTATGAGATTTTTTTTTTTAAACCTATAAATTCATGCTCCATGCTTGTCTCTCGAAGGGAATTTCTACATGGCTATTTCTTTCATCCACTTCTAGGACTCATTTCCCCTGGTGTGTCAGTTCCCGTTCAAGTTCCTGGAAGTGAACCTGATATGTCTCAATATTGGCCAAGATTACAGTAAAAAAAAAAAAAAAAAAAAAAGGATATATGGTGTTAATTCAGTCAGTGACTATGTGGACACAGCAGTTGGGCGTTCAGGAAGGAAAGGAAAATGGCTGTTAGAAGCACTTCAGATCTGCAATTGTGTCCTGTGTTGTACCACTGGGGAATGGACTTGAAGCAAGGACCTTTGTATACAGAAGGCACGCTATCAGTTGGAACAAATCTTCATTTTGGTATCCAAACTTTTATTCATTTTGGTGTATTATTTGTAAATGGGCATTTGTATGTTATGAAAAAAAAAAGAACAACGTAGACTGGATGGATGTTTGATCTGTGTTGGTCATGAAGTTGTTTAAAAAAAAAAAAAGGAAACCATGATCAACAAGCTTTGCCACGAATTTAAGAGTTTTATCAAGATATATCAAATACTTCTACCCATCTGTTCATAGTTTATGGACTGATGTTCCAAGTTTGTATCATTCCTTTGCATATAATTAAACCTGGAACAACATGCACTAGATTTATGTAAGAATATCTGTTGGTTTTCCAAAGGTTGTTAACAGATGAAGTTTATGTGCAAAAAGGGTAAGATATAAATTCAAGGAAGAAAAAAGTTGATAGCTAAAAGGTAGAGTGTGTCTTCGATAAAAATCCAATTTGTTTTATGTCAAAATGTAAGTATTTGTCTTCCCTAGAAATCCTCAGAATGATTTCTATAATAAAGTTAATTTCATTTATATTTGACAAGAATACTCTATAGATGTTTTATACACATTTTCATGCGATCATACGTTTCTTTCTTGGCCGGCAAAAATTAATTGTTCTTAGATAATAGTTGTATTACTGTTCACAGTCCAATCATTTTGTGCATCTAGAATTCATTCCTAATCAATTAAAAGTGCTTGCAAGAGTTTTAAACTTAAGTGTTTTGAAGTTGTTCACAACTACATATCAAAATTAACCATTGTTGATTGTAAAAACCATGCCAAAGCCTTTGTATTTCCTTTATTATACTATTTTCTTTTTAACCTTATAGTGTGGTGTTACAAATTTTGTTTCCATGTTAGATAATCATTCTAAACAAACGGTTACCTTCATACATACTCTATTTTATATCCTGATAGTTCTTAAAGAAATAGTTCTTACCGCTTCATTAATTACAAATGTGTTCGGAAAAAAAAAAAAAACCCACTTAAAGCCGTGTGTAGATCTGTGCCCATTTGTACCCACACGCACATATATAAAAATGGTCACATTCCCCGGTTAGCCATTTAATGCAAAAACTCAAAGTCTAGAAATAATCTAAAAATGCAAGAAGCTATTAACTGGGAATTGTCTTTTGAATTAGGGCTGGCATTTTCAATCTGGGCAGATTTCCATTGTCAGCCTGTTTCAACAGCGATTTCACTGAAGTATATTCAAAAGTAGATTTCTTATACAAGACTCTCTGAAAGCTGTTGCCTTTCTCAAATAGGCCCTCTCCCTTCCCTCTCCCTCCCCTTTGCACAAGAGGCATCATTTCCCATTGAACCACTACAGCTGTTCCCATTTGAATCTCGCTTTCTGTGCGGTTGTGGATGGTTGGAGGGTGGAGGGGGGATGTTGCATGTCAAGGAATAATGAGCACAGACACATCAACAGACAACAACAAAGCGGACTGTGACTGGCCGATCGGAGCTAAAGGCCTTCAGTCATTGGCAGCTTAAGCCAAACATTCCCAAATCTATGAAGCGGGGCCTATTGTTGGTCAGTTGTTATTTGCAATGAAGCACAGATCTGATCATGTTTAAAGTGGCGGCACGCAGGGCAGGAGTGCTTGAGCCCAAGCAAAGGATGGAAAAAAAATAAGCCTTTGTTGGGTGAAAAAGGCCTGTCTGAGACTTTTATTTCTGTCTGTTCTGTGCAACATATAAGTCAATATAGATAAGTTTTCTGCAAAGTTCAGTCAAAGGCTGGGGATTCTGGCAGTCTAGAAGAAATGCTTGCACAGGCAGAAACCTCTGGGGACAAAGACACATTTCCACTGAATTGTACTCTGCTCTTTTGTTTTGTTTTGTTTTTAATCCCCAAAGGCAAGTGATCAGAAATACAGAAATTAATTGGAGGCTTTAAAAAACAGCCTTCTCTTTCCACTTCTCCTATTTTCTGGTTAAGGAGTTATTTGTGAACAGATCATTGTGATTCATCTCTGTGGCATGCTATATATTAATCATTTTATTCCACCAGAGTTACTGCACATTTAGAGACACCTTCCGAGGTTGAGTGCAGTTTTTTTACGTGCGCATTTAGTTTTCGTCAACGTCAACCTTCGTGCACGCTCGCACACTTCTGCAGTGGCGCGTGCACGCATGCGCACTGTTGGTACAGTTGCCCGCGCAGACATTTCTACCTCCTGACATTTTGCAGCCTGTATTCCCTGAGGGACATGTACCCAGGGAACTGTCAAGAGCAGGGCCGTGTGGTGTGTGCTGCAGCTGCTGGCTGGCTCACTCTTTCCCCGCAAGGAGGGGTGGTTTCCAACTGGCTATGATTTGGGTCAGAGTCGGGCAGCCAGTCCTGGCCCAAGGCTCCGCTGTGTGGAGAGCACGGACTTGGGAGAACTGGGTGTGGCACTGGGGGCACAGGAGCTGGGAACGCGAGAAGGGGAGCGTCGCGGGAGCCGAGGGTCTGTGTGTGTGCGCTCGGGCACGTACACCTGTCCTCTGAGGGTCAGGACTGCCAGGGCGCAGTGGCGCAGCCTGGTTTAGTCTGAAGCATGGCTGCCCGGCTGCAGAAGCTCACCGGTCCAGCAGGACAGAGCGGCTGCCTTGCCTCCTGCCCTCGCCCTAGGGAGATGAGCTGTCCTTCTGAATGGAGCTCCGGGCCCTCTCCCGGGGCCAGCACGGCAGGCGCTGTGTGGAAGCGGTGCCCTCGTTGTGGAAATAATTTATTTTTATTTATTTACTGATAGGCATATTTATATATTTATCCATGGGAACGCTGCAGGGATGCTTTGATGCCATCTTCCAGGATGATGGCCATCTATCTGTCTGGGATGTCCTCAGTAGAATCACATGACTAATGGCGTATGTTTTTCTCCAAACTTGACTGACTTAGACCAAGTGAACAGAATTAGAGCTGAGTGAATGCGAAACATCCAAATTACTCTGAATGAAAAACTGCTTTTTACTACAATGGATTTCCAGAATATTCTCCCCCCAAAGCTGGGCTTCCTAACTCTTAACTGGTAAGCAACTGGCTGCTTGCTGTGGCTTACACAATCATTTCTCCCTACCTTTTTTCCCCAATGAGAATTAGGTTTCCGAAAATTCACTCAGTATTAAGCTCTAGCTTTGTTCTGTTAATTTTTTGCTATATAGGGTGGGGTCTGTATTCTTCTGCTTCTGTCTTTTTGCTCTGGGCCTTAATGTTAACAAGATTTACAAAAAAGGCTTTTCTTCTATGACGTTTGACTCAAGAAGGCCAAACACAAATTCTTCCCTTTTCTGTTTCTCAAGATTAAACCTCAAATGTGGTATTTTTTGTTTCCTTGTTTTTGTTTTTTGCCTGGTCCTGAATGATTTCACTTGCTCATTTTTAAACTTCCAAATGTAAGTACTTAGGGTATTTAAGTTCGGTGGTGTTGATGGTGACTATGTTTGGAAAGCATTAACAGGATGTTTTAGAACTGGCATTCATAATGGGCTCTAAACAAATGAATAGCCACCCCCCCTCCCTTTTGTATGTGTATGCGTATGTCTGATTCTTTACAATTAAAAGACAGGGAATTGATTGCAGAGTGTTGCTTCCTTTTGAAGTGGTGGGTTTTTAAAAAAAAAATTTTTTTTCTGTCTAGTGTTAGTATTTGCAGACCCCAGAGGTAGAGAGAAAAAAGCAAATGGAAGAGAGGGAGAGAAAAGGGGTAACTGATGGCTACTAAGAAGAAATTCAGAAGGTCTTAGAACCTCAGCACCTGAGAACAGGGTGAAGCAAAGTATTTACCTCACGTTAAAGAAAGGCAAATCTAGTGTAAGGAATGAATACCATATAGGGTTATGAAGTTTTAGAAACATTTAAAAGATATGAGGACATTTCAAATACTGTGTTTGGCATGGTTACTGAAATACTTATATCTTTGAGACAAGTTGATAACTGAAAAAAAAATGTGTTAATGGAGTTCGTAATGTATCAAAACGGCCTATATACCTACTATGGCATTACTGAAGACCAGTATTTTTATGTAGTAAGTTATCAGCATATGGATAGTTGATAATGTTTTCAGAAGAAAGGAAAACACGTTTAGAGTGGGTTTTTACTAAGGGAAAACAAAAATATACATCCCTCTGTAGCTTATTTTTACAACGCCTGCCTAGTGAGTGAGAACAACAAAGCACTTGGATCTGAATTTTGGAAAGTCCAGCTACTATTATTGTTCAACATGCACTTTTACAGAGTTTGAAAAGTTTTTTTTATGTTTAAGACAAGGGTTCAAATACGCACATTCAATTTTTATGGTGTTTGTCTATTTGCATAGCATGTACTAACTAGTAATTGGGTGTTCATTTTATAGACATGGTAGCCAGGGTAGTAAATCAATGACCTCTCAAGTATTTTGAACAAGCGATTTACATATCTGATGACCTCACGTCATCAGAGTCAGATGTTGTCTGAGTCAAATGTTATATAACTGTCCCACTATGTGTTTGTACAAAGTGAATCCCAAGATGGTAAGAAAAGGGTTAGAGTTATTACAATAATAACCCAACTAAAATATCCACTTGAATTTATTCAGATTGTTCATAATGCTCTCAAGGGACATAGCGACGCTTTTGTGGAGTACCTACACATTATTTATTATCTATGGACTAAATTGATTTTTTGAAGTTGCTTTAAAATTTAAAAGCACTTCTGCTTAATATAAAAGCCCTTTAATTTTAACTGACAGATCAATTCTGAAACTTTATTTTGAAAAGAAAATGGGGAAGAATTTGTGTCTTTCGAATTAAAAGAAGTGAAAAAAATAAACCAGACATTCTAAAAAAAATAGAAGAAACCCGATTTTTAGTACTAATAAAATAGCGGGTGACAAAATAGTTGTCTTTTTGATTTTGATCACAAAAAATAAACTGGTAGTGACAGGATATGATGGAGAGATTTGACATCCTGGCAAATCACTGTCATTGATTCAATTATTCTAATTCTGAATAAAACCTGTATACAGTATGTGTTTATGCTACAGTGGGTTTTTTTTCTAAGTGACTGACATTCATCATATTGGTTAGACAGTTTTAAAAACCTAGTCTTTGTTTTCTACACTGTTGTCAAGAGCAAATAAAGTATAATTTGTGGTGTATTACAAGCAAACTGCTTAAAAATGCTAGTTATAATTGCTTCAAAATTTATTCTAACATATCTGAAGATGTATTTTGGAAATTCGGTTTCTCCTAATGGATGTTGAACAGCTTTTTATAAATCGAGATTCTTTACTTAAATGCAAGTTACTTTTCAACCTTCACTTTTTGTCTATGTGTCAAAAGCTTTGAGAATATGGAACTATGATTCAAAAACCTACTGTTTTATATGGAAACTATTTCGATATGCTATATACTCCAAAACGCACATTTATGTGGTTATAAATGTACATTCCCAACCAATGCCCATAACTCACAAAGGGCTTACCTGATGCAATGGAAATCTGAGTTAGTTTTACTTTTCTGCTTTGTCTCAGACCTGCGTTCTGTGAAAATCTCTCGCCAGGCTTCAATACATGCTTTCCCCTAGCATAAATGTCGCCATCAGTTTGAATTTCAATCCTGAATTATGTCTGTTGACGTAATTTCATAGTGCTGACTTCAATTGTTTAGGATTACTAAACAGAAGACCATCAACTTCTTCTTCCATGCTTTCTGTCACTCAAGTTCTTTATTTATTAACTACTATGGCAGACTGCTTATCTTTAATGGAATCTTAATCCCGAAATATTATTTTGCCTTCATCAGTTTAATAACAGGATGCATAAATGCAAAATCATTTTATAATAGTCTTCATATGTTAGCAAATGAATTTTCCATTTTGAAAAAAAAACTTGAGCATTTTTGGGGGCAAGTGACTTTTTCAGAAATAAAGAGAAAATGTTTTTCATATGCAATTACGAAGCTCATACTGTTTTACAGGCTACCCGCTGTCATATGCACTTCACCATGAACTAAGTGCCTTAATACACGTACACTAATGACACTGTGAGGCACTTTGAGTTTTTGACATTTTATTTAAAAACAAGGTCATTTGTTTTCTGTATATAGGGCATAAAACAAAATTTTCAAATGAAAGCATTTTTGCTCTACTCTTTCTGTAGAAAAGGTTGGTTAAGGAAAATGAAGAACGGTGGCCTCATTTTGCAATCCTAACTGTTTCCCAAAGATTGGAGGGTCAACTCGTTAAGAAAAATATTTACATAAGCTATTAGCAGTCATAATGAGAGCGTCATATAATCCTGCGCGCAGCTACTAAGGAGGAGTCACTAGAAGTCCAGGTGCTTCTTGCCTCCGGCCATCACGCCACAGCCTGGGCCCAGCAGCTTGGAGGGCTCTGCCAGATCCTGTTTGCTCGAGCGGCTCACTGTGTCTGACAAGTCTGGAGGCAAATGCAGTCGCTATGGCAGAAGATTTCAGGAGAAGGAAAGAAGAAAAAAAAAATTAATTTTGCTTTAGCTAGCACACTTCAGAATACAATATTATGCTCTGTTGATCAGCATTTAGTCTTGCATATAAAATTCCTGCTAAAACAATTCTTCAGACTGAATGAAGCCCAAGAGAATCACATTTTATTCCCACTATAGGTTTTACAAATTGTAGCCGTTGCGGAAACTGGACCAGGGATCTTAGGGCAACATTTCCGGAGTCCAAACCTAAACATGTTAAGATGTCTCTTATTTAGGTCCAAATGAAAACATGTAAATGCATACATAAAAGGCATACTTGAAAAATAACACTGTTACAGTAATGGCAGGGTTGGTCTTTGGCTTTGTTTTGTTTTTGCCAGGATTCCAAAATGCTATTTTTTAATTGACTGTAGCTTCAGCTATTATGGATTCCTACAAATGCTTATTTCCCTTTGTCTGTTAAGTTGACCTGATGATTCTATTTCAAGGCTATACTTTCTTTAGGAACTTAAAATTTTTGTAGAAATATTGACACAGTGAAAAAAAAGATACCAATCAAAGGGTCAATATTTTTTATATACTCAGGTAAGTCAGCTATGATATCAATTTCAGGTCTTGGTAAGTTTGTTTCTATGCATGACATCGGTCATGTTTTGAAAAGTATAGTTTAGCTTTGAACAGCTCCCCATCTTAACTATTCTGCAGAGAGATGCTGATTCAAGCAGATGCAGTAACTGACCATAATTACACAAAAGTTACTGTAATTAAGGAGAAATACTCATATATTAAAAGAACTTTTTTGGGGCACCTGGATGGCTCAGTCAGTTAAGCATCCGACTACGGCTCAGGTCATGATCTGGCAGCTGGTGAGTTCGAGCCCCGGGTCGGACTCTGTGTTGACAGCTCAGGGTCTGGAGCCTGCTTTGGATTCTGTGTCTCTCTCTCTCTCTGCTCCTCCCCTGCTCCTGCTCTGTCTGCCTGTCTCTTGAAAATAAGAGACCTTTTTTGGTTTTCAAAAGGATCTCTATCAAATTCTTTTAACTGTTAGTTCCCCAGCCTATTCAATTTTCATAAAAATCCAAGCTCAAGGGAACATATCTGTTGTGTGAGGCACACAGTGAGAGTAGGAGGCTAAAGGTAAGTGAGGTAGGATGGGTCCATCAAGGTCTAACCAAAGCCTTGTGGTGAACTGACCTGGAGACAACCTATCTGAAACCCTTCATTTGGAAAACTCCCTTCAATATGAAAAAAAAAAAAAAAAAAAAAAGATGAAAAAGGTAGAACCATTTTTTTTGGTCAAAATATTATGATCTGTAAGCATATGTTCTGGTTAGTTTCTTTCCTGATAAAAGGCCTGTTTATTGTCATGTAAACACAAGCTGTGTACAGAGGATCAAAATATTTGAAGACATTAAAAAAATTTACAAAATGCTCTTTGATTTCAGTTTGCCTGTACTTATTTTTTAATGCCAATATACCTAGAATGAAAGGCACCATGATGGACATATGTTCAACAAAGATGGCAGAAATGTTGAGAAAAGCTGTACTCGCCATATGATGATATCCATATAGTAATATTCATTTGTATCCATAGCACCCAACCTGTCTTATATTAAATAACTAAATGTCTATTTCTTGAATGATTTTTAAAAGCTCAAATAAAGACATACTTGTTTCTTTGTTTTAAACAATTCTTTCATTTAGTCACAGCCTGGTTTTTTTCCAGAAAGCATGAAAGGCTCAGGAATCTAAAAGACATGTATGACTCTAAAGTCTGAGGTTATGAATGTCTTTTCAGTGTTAACTCTGTCAGTGTTCGTGTGAAGAAACTGGAGGGAAAGAAACATCTAGTCAAAAAAAAATTTTTTTTTAATGTTTATTTTTGAGAGAGAGAGAGAGAGAGAGAGAGAGACAGATTGTGAGTGGGGGAGGGGCAGAGAGAGAAGGAGACACAGAATCCCAAGCAGGCTCCAGGCTCTGAGCTGTCAGCACAGAGCCTGACTCAAGGCTTGAACTCACGAACTACGAGATAATGACCTGAGCTGAAGTCAGACGCCTAACCGACTGACCCATCCAGGTGCCCCAAGAGATATCTAATTATATGTCTGAACTTCAATGTTTCAAGATCTATTGCTAAGGAGTAAAGGAAAAATGCCTAGGATATATGCATGATCTGAAGGTTGTCTGCAACTTAAAGAAAATTCACCGTAAAAAAAAAAAAGCGTGTGTGTATACTTTTGGTCGAGACCTCATAAGGATGATGTCAGATGGTGATTAGGCTATTTTGGAAATCAACTGGAGTCAACAAATAGTTAGAATCTACTTGAAGCAAGGTGAACAGAGCTCTTCTACATTACTCATTTCCTTAAAATTCCAGGAACACAAGTAAGACAAGCAAGCTGGTAACCATCATAGTGAGAAGCCCAAGACACGTCTACAAGACAGGCAGAGACAAAGCAGAAACCAGGTGGGGGAAGGAGAGCAGAAAAAAGCTTCATGGAGATGGGCTAGGTGCTAAATAATGAATTGGATTCTGACATGTGGAAATGGTGATTTGCTTAACGGTAGAGCTAATACATCTTTAAGATGCATTTGGGTGAAGGGTCATACTGTTCTGATAATCTATATGAGGAAACTAGTGTAGTGTGTTCAGAACAGCATAATACAATTTATTTCAGGAGCTTACCTATTTGCTAAAAATTTCTCTTCCTCTGCTTCTCTAGGCAATGAACGTGGGCCAGTTGGCTGAAAGCCCTTCATAGCAAGAGTAGCTAAATGTGACGTGTGACATGCTTGGAAATCTTTCAGGTTGAATGGCTTTGAAGAAAAGTCAACTATCATTCGTGTGTAACTTCTGAGTACAAAAAAAATTTGGTTGATATGATGAAATGCTTCTGACCAAATGCTACATTGTGAACGCGAGTTGCATACTTATGTCCTTTGAAAAAGCCCAACGATGGCTCTTGGAAATAGGTGAATGATCTTGCTGGCTCTGGTGATTGTTGCTTGAATGAGCTTCCTATGCACTCTAAATTCCCAACCAGTAGGTTTTGTTTTCTTCCTTTCTGAGCCTCCCCCTGTGCACCATGTCAGTGCGATGTGAAGCAGGGAGGAAGAAGGACAGATCAGGTTCCGGCTTGCCAGGTGTGTGAGGGACTTTTCCTTGGAGGCTTCCAAAGCATTTACACATTTGACATGTAAATGGTCAGATGCCGCTGTACCCCAGATCTGTCTTCTGAAAAAAAATACGCTGTAAAACACTCCTCATCGCATGTGGCCTCCTTTAGAATAAAGCTGCAAGGCCGTGGGGACGTATAAACTTTTAGACCTTGCTGTTTCCTCAGTAATGGTTTAAATAGAAACCAGATTGTTAAAAAAAAAAAAAAAAGAACAAAAACAAAAAACCATACCATTTTCAACGTCGTAAGCCAAATCAAGGTATTTATCTTTCTCGTTTTATACTTGGAGTTCGGAGGCGAGGGCCAAAAACGTATCCTACATCTTGAGTGGAAGCTTTGCCCACCTGATTTTCTTTCCCCAGATTCTGGGAGGAAGGGATTGTGCTGCTAATGCAAGAGCTGCCTATCTGGCTGGGTGCCTGCTTTCCCCCTTGATGCCTTGTCTACAATCATGATTTCTACGGAGGCAAAGGGATTTGAGAAAGATGTGACAGCTCCCAGTATCTCACAGAGGCCTAGGTGATCTGCAGTGATCCCACTGGAATAACGGGTCCCTCTTCTCTGGTGCTACAAGGTGGGAAACAGCGGGGCTGGCAAAATACTCTGGCAGATTAGGGGAGCTCCTGCCAAAAGGCACCCTTAGGCCCGGAGGAAGCCCTGGGTCAGAATGAAGCAGGAGCAGCAGGAGCACTTTGCTCTGCAGCTCAGGGCGGGGGTGGGGTGGGGGGGGACCAAACCAGAGCCAGACTTCAAGAATCTTCCCCCACTGCCTACGTCTGTGTCTCTTTGTTGGGCTTAGCCACTGTCCGTATGTTGTTCCTTCTTGAGTCGGCAGCTACACTGGGTCCTTGTAGATGTGCAGGATTGGGTTTCCTGGCTCTGGAGTTTCCCTTCCTAATTCCTTTTCTCTCAGCCTGCCAGACCTGCGCTCAGCACTCACCGTTCTCAGACAGAAGGGGCAAGATAATGAACCTAGATTACACCTGGACTTGAGACAAATCGCAGGTAAATACCCATTAAAATAAGTTTAATCAATTTATATTTTTCCTATTTTGCCAAGACCAAACCACCAGGCACTGTTTGTTTTCTCTTTGAGGTCGTACATTTTAACCCTTCACAGATGAATACAGATTTGTTTTAATCCTTTTTATATTTCTGACATTTCCTGAAGGGTCACACTTTGTATTACTTAGAGTCACAGAAATCAGTGTGACTATTTCAACAATACTTTCTAAGAGACTTTTCTTTTGTTCTTTAAAGGACAGCCAATTTATTTTATTTTTATTATTTTTTTAATGTTTATTTCTGAGAGAGACACACACAGAGTGTGAGTGGGGGAGGGGCAGAGAGAGGAGACACAGAATCTGAAGCAGGCTCCAGGCTCTGAGCTGTCAGCGCAGGGCCTGATGCAGGGCTCGAACCCACAAACTGTGAGATCATGACCTGAGCTGAAGTCGGACGCTTAGCCGACTGAGCCACCCAGGCGCCCCTAAGATTTTATTTTATTTTATTTTATGTATTATTTTTTTAATGTTTATTTTTGACAGAGAGAGACAGAGCATGAGCGGTGGAGGGGCAGGGAGAGAGGGAGACATAGACTCTGAAGCAGGCTCCAGGCTCTGAGCTGTCAGCACAGAGCCCGATGAGGGGCTCGGACTCACAGACCGCAAGATCATGACCTGAGCCAAGGTCAGACACTCAACCAACTGAGCCACCCAGGCGCTCCTAAGATTTTATTTTTAAGTAATGTCTACACTCAGTGTGGGGCTCGAATTTACAGCCCTGAGATCCTGCTCTGCCGACTAAGCCAGCCAGGTGCTCTCATAGCCGAATTAAATGAAACCTTGTAAACACCTTAGAACACAGAGGCTCTACCCTGGTCACTTAACAGAGGCAGCCAGTGAAAGTGTGGTATGTCCCTCTGTCACTCACTCTCAGTGTGACCTTGGACGAGTCAGCTCACCCCTGTCTCAGTGTCCTCCTTTATCACAGGGGGATAATTCTCCCCTCATGAGACTGTCGTCAGGATCAAATGAGATGTACAAGTGTTCTCTGAAATATCAAGTACACTAATATATTCACATTTATTGCTCCAAAAAAGGTGTTGAGATGGCTCATAAAAGTACACATGGCTCAACACGATAAAAACAAGTGCGTTTATTAAGGCAAGGAAACAACTCTACATATGTAATGAACTACACATGATCGTAAGCGACAACAACAGAATATGAGACTTAGCCAGCAGGTCTCGGTCACTGTGCTGGCGTCAGAGCAACGAGAAGACATTGCCCTCTACTGTGGCCCTGTAAAGAAATCAAAAAGGGAACTGAGATCGTAGTCCTGGCTTCTGGAAAGATTGAAAAAGTCTAAACACTTTCCTTCATACTTAGTAAGGCAGTAGTGAAAATGGGGCATGTCACATGCCCAGCTTCTGGGCCAGTGAAAGCAGGCACAGCTGTACTGCAGAAGCAATTTGGGGTCCATCTTATTTTAAAAATCTATCTTTTGCACATGTCCTCATTGCTGTCAAAATAACTAACAAAGGACATGTCAGAAGATAAAGCTTCTCTACTTGAGTTTTAAAAGCATTTCTCCCTCTTTACATGATGAGGAGAAAAAACAAATTAAACAGACACCCTATCCCATTCCATTCCAGAATCTTGCAAGAGCCGAGTGATGCCCTCACCTAAAGGATGATTTGCTGATTCCTGAAGCCAAGTTCTGTGTTACGAGGCACCGCTCTGAATGGTAGGGGATGGACTAGACTACAGGCCGAGTAGCTGGAGTATAGAGACACTCCCACCCCCTCCAATAAATGGCTTAAAAAAGGTAGAAGTTTATTTTTCTCCCATTTTATAGCACAGAAGTATGCAATTCTGAGCTGTAAGGACTGGTCTGCCAGCCTCAACAGGCGCTTCTTCCACTTCTGGCTCCAAGGCTGATGTGTTTGCTTTCTCTCAGCTGGTGGGAAGAAGGGGCCAAGAAGGCGCAAGACCTGGAAGTTAACACATCACTTCCACTCATGTCCAGAACTTAGACATGGCTACACCTGGCTGGTGACAAGGGAGGCTGGAGATGTTGCAAAATGTGTAAAAGTGTGTAACAAACCTATTCCTTGAAAAAAAAATTTTTTTTAAATGTTTATTATTAAGAGACAGAGACAGAGCATGAGCATGGGAGGGGCAGAGAGAGGGGGAGACACAGTATCTGAAGCAGGCTTCAGGCTCCGAGGTGTCAGCACAGAGCCCGATGTGGGGCTCAAACCCACGAACCTCGAGATTAGGACCTGAGTCGAAGTCGGATGCTTAACCCACTGAGCCACCCACGAGCCCCTAACAACCCTATTCCTATGGAAGATGAAGCAAATGGATATTGGGAGACAACTATAGGTTGTTACATTGTTACATTGTTACACTTATCCATTAATATTTCATCATTACAATGTAATGTTACATTGCAGTTACTCTGTACCTGGTTAAAATCTTGCAATGTGGAAGATATGTCTGCTTAGTTTTTGGTGAGTTTTGTGTTATTCTCATATATGAATAGGCCAGGGGAAAACAATGCCAGAACTGATTTTTGCTCTTTTTGGATTGGTACGTGTACATTTGGTAGTGGCTGCATATTTCTGGAAAAAAGTCTTGCCAAATGTGGGTTAGGTTTTAACTTTTGTTTAAAATGCAATTCATTCAAAGGGTTTAAGATTAAAATTGTTTTATTGAATGTCATAATTATACTATATCCTTTGAATCGAAAACAATTCATTTGGCTCTTCCTGATTGATCTGAAAATTAGACAAAATTTCAGAGCTGGCATATTGCATACTGGCTGCCCATTGAAAAATGCTCAGGTGTGCAATTATTTTGACCGTCAATTATATCTGACAGTATTGTCTTGCCTCCAAACTCACCTCTCTGAAAGCAGATTGTGAAGAACTCACTTGTCTAAACAAAAGTGTGATTTGTGAAAAGGCATGTGTCTGTGGCAGAGATTGCTAGCTTACTCCCAATCTTATTCTCTTCCTTTGCAGCCAGTAAAAGCATCTCTGGGGGGGTGTGTGGGTGGCTCAGTGGGTTAAGGGTCTGACTCTTGGTTTAGGCTCAGGTCACTCATGATCTTATAGTTCATGAGATGGAGCCCCATGAACTAGACCCAGGTGGGGCTCTGCACTGACAGTGCAGAGCCTGCTTGGGATTCTCCCTCCCTCTCTCTCTGCCCGTCCCAGTGTGCACGCACACGTACTCTTTCTCTCTCCCAAAATAAGTTGTCACATTTCTCAACTTCCCTTGCCGGTAGATGAGGCTGAGTGACTAAGTTCTGGCCACTTATGGTTAAGTTTGGGTTCAGATCTGTGAAAGAGGGGAGGTGCCATTGACTTCCCTTTTCCCTCACCTCGGCGAGAGGGCCACTGTCCTGGGCCCTGATCCACCCTTCCTCATGGGGTAAGGGATCTCAGGGCAAAGAGGATGTGCCCCTTCTTTATAGGACATACTCTGGGTATTCAGAATTCAGAACTCCTTGTCCAACAGGCTACAAAGTTGGCATGGTCTCTTTCCCAGGTTCGTGCCCCAAGGGTGGATCATGTTGTCTGTGTGCACACCCTGGGACCACTGTTTGTGTGGCGTGTGGATGGAGTTTGTGTACAGGATGGGTGTCCCCAAGCATTTGCATGTGGCCCTGTGTGTGGGAAGGAGACAGGAAAAGAAAGGAGGTGGGCAGCAGGCCAATTCTCCCCCTGTCTCCAAGTTCTAGAGTAGAACCCATATCATAAATTTAAATTTGGTTTTCCAGGAAGTTGTATTTGTGAAGGAAGACAATGAATATTTCATGGTTTCTCAGCTTGATAACTTGATATAATAATTATGTGGTCCTACATTCACATTATTGCTCTAGGCTCCACAAATATTAGGGGAAAGCCTACCCATCATCTTCCCACTTGTTGAAATGTGGACTTGAGGGTGGGTGCTGAAGCAACAATTCTGGACCATCAACTGGAAGCTATGGTTAGAGGAGGGTAGAGCAAAATGAGAAAATTAGTCTAGGGTTTCCTGACATCATGTGGGCACCCAAAGACCCTGGATCACTGCCCTGGGCTTTAAAGTGAGACATAAGTGAACCTCTGTATTATTTAAGCCACAGTAGTTTTGGATCTCTGTAACAACAGACTAACTTGTATCCTGTTTATGCAGAATTTGGTACCTGAAGAATGATGTGCTTGAGTTCTGGGATTTAAGTGGCTTAGTGGTTAGAAAGTGGGCGGTGAGGTCAGATTGCAAACTGGAAGGCTGGTGACCCTTGTTAGGACTGTGATAACTTGGAAGGCAAAAATTTTACCTCCTGATCAGTGGCTCCAAGGTGAAATGGTGGAGAAATTCAGAAAACTGTTGTGCTAGTTGCTTCTTGCCACATTCAGCAACGTTACTTACAAATAGGAAAGGAACTTAGGCTAGAGATAGAGATTTTGGAAGAAGCGTCAGAAAGGAACACGCCTCTGTGTGAGGCACTCTGCCTGTACCCCAGAGGCCAAAATGATGAAAGCCTTGGTAATTTGGGGCTCCGAGGATTGAAAAAACAAAAACAAAAACAAAAACAAAAAACTGTTTCTGCCCTACATGCTGAAGCAGGCAACCTTCACAGGAGATGTTGGGTGTTCCTGAGCTTTGGTGAAATACCCTCATTAAGAGACTGGCTACAAAGTGGGATCCAGTTCAGAGATGAAAATGAGATGAAGGGTATGGCCTTCCCTCTCGAGCTGATTATTTTAGATGGCGTCAAGCTAGTTACTCATAAGGAGAAAGAGAGGGACGTAGGTAGAACAGAAAAGTCGGAAAATAAGACTCAATGGGGTGCCTAGGTGGCTCAGTCGGTTAAGCATCCGACTTCGGCTCAGGTCGTTATCTCGTGGTTTGTGAGTTCGAGCCTCAAGTCAGGCTCTGTGTTGACAGCTCAGAGCCTGGAGCCTGCTTGAGATTCTGTGTCTCCCTCTCTCTCTCTGCCCCTTCCCTGCTCATACTGTGTGTAAGTGTGTGTGTGTGTGTGTGTGTGTGTGTGTGTGTGTGTGTGTCTGAAAAATAAATAAACTTTAAAAGACTCAAGCCTTAGAATGCAACAGTTGTGGTGGACAAGTATCCATTCCAACCTCTTGGTGGAGGCTGCAAAGGTGTGAATTATGCTTCTCCAATTAGAAGCATTGTACTAGATTCAGAAGGTGGAGGAGAAGCAGAAGGAATCTTCCTGCTGCTCTACTGCAATTTGCCAGTACTACTGCAGGGACTTTTTTTTTTTTTTTTTTTTTTTTTTTTTGCATCAGTATTCCAGTGACTAGTCAACAACTCCATGGGAATTGAGAGGCAGGTGCAGAAGTAGAAGCCAGACCAGTGTTTCAGTGCCCAGTTACTTGCTTCGTGGGGGTCGAGGGATCCTTGTTGCTGTGGTAGTAAGAACCTACCAGCCACAAGATTACCGCCTCGGAGGTGTGCGCTTTCAGTTACCAGTTGGGGTGGCCTCCCAATTCCTCACCTTTCTGACTGAGGAAGCAGCAGCTTTCCTGAAGGCCAGTTTTCTGGTGATGTCCTTCAGCCCTCCCAATTATTTTGCTAGCCCCCCAATTTTCTGGTATAAACTTTTCCTCTGCATAAAATAATTTGATGGGATCTGTTTCCTGTCTCCTGAACCTAGAACTTTGTCTTGACAACTCTTTGGCTGTGATTACTTGTGTGAGGGACTGAAGGGAAGCTATCAGACTGGGAACCTTCTAAAGTCTTGAGGGGATTGTAGTGCCAAAGAAACCACAAACCTGGTCAAAAGTCTATGATTATTCAACCCCTAGAATAATCTTAGGTCCCCAAACCTGATCTATCAATAAGTGGGCTGTGAGAACTGTGCAGCCCCCCAAAATTATCCTCTCTGATGGTGACTTCATGTAGCCATGAATGTTAATGTACAAGGAGTAACTTCCTTAAAGGATACAGAGGATAACAGACAAGGGAGTTCCTTCCAGAGAGCCGAACTGGGGATTATAAATTGGGCTGAAGTCCCCTACTGACAGGGCAGAGAATTCCTGCAGTTCCCAGCCAGTAGGATTCTCCACTCACCCCCAGAGAGGCAGTAAGTGTGTGGGAAGAAGGCTGTGCATGGATATTTGGGTTCCAGTGGGTTGTGGACTATGACAAAGTCTGATGATTATCCTTCAATATCTACTCTTCCTTTTCCCTTTGGTAGAAGAACTCTTGAATGGGCAGCCATCTGGAATAAAAATTGCATTTCCATGCTTCCCTTTCAGCTAGTTGTGGATCATGTGACCAAGTTTGAAAAGAGCAGAAGTAATGTCGCCATGTCAGGACACTGGAATGGAATTTGAACTCAGGTAGTCTGGCTTCCAACTCCGTATTCTTATTCATTACTCTATGTGCCAGAACTCCTTTAAGTACTAGCGATAAAACAGTGAACAGAACGGGCAAGATCCCTGCTTTCAAAGAACTTACAACTTCAGAAAGGGACAGTACATAGACATTTACATGACTCAAGGAGAGACAGGTAACATATAGGAAAGCAAACAAATGAACAAGATAATTCAGATAGTGACAGGTGCTTTTAAGGAAATAAAACATAGTGATATGATATTGGCTGGAGGGGGTACCGCTTTTATTTGGTGATAGGGCTTTTTGGAGAGTATATTTGAGCTAAGATTTTCAATTTGAGAAGGGACCTATGAAGACCTGGAAAAAGAAGTGTCTAGGCCAAGGTAATCAAATGCAAAAGCCTTAAGGCAGGAATAAAGTTGGCATGTTTGCAAGATAGGAAAAAAGTCAGCTTTTCTGGAGCAATCAACAAACAGGGGAGTGGCTATGAGACATTTGGCTTGGTAGGTAGGTATCTGTGGAGGGTTTGTAAGTGACTTGGACTTAATTCTTAGAGCATAGGGTAGCTCTGAATACCAGGGCTATTTCACCCATATCCTTATAAAACCATGGATAGACATTTTCAGTAAAGAATTGCAAACAGATATATTCTATTAAAGATAGCATTTTCTCGGGGCGCCTGGGTGGCTCAGTCGGTTGGGCGGCCGACTTCGGCTCAGGTCATGATCTCACGGTCTGTGGGTTTGAGCCCTGCATCGGGCTCTGTGCTGATGGCTCAGAGCCTGGAGCCTGCTTCCGATTCTGTGTCTCCCTCTCTCTCTGTCCCTTCCCTGCTCATGCTCTGTCTCCCTCTGTCTCAAAAATAAAAACATTAAGAAAAAAAAAAAAAGATAGAATTTTCCCAAAGGTGGTATATACTGGCTCTTCTAGATCCTGTATTCTTCTGATTCAGAAGAAATATTCTATCTCCTAAGTGGTCCACAGTATCCCCTACTCCCATTCTCCTCCTGTGGGAAGTGGTGGTTGTCAATGTCGTGCCAAGTCAACAGGAAGATTCTAGTTGGGAGTGGTTGGGCCCTGTATGAAATGTTCATGGAGGAGAAACTCTGGCAGTACTGTTTGTGGAGATGGTGTGCTGAGTTTAATCCACTTAAAATGTGAGCCAGAATCTTTTGGACTGTGGTATAATAAGAATACCACCAAGTGTCAGTCCCAATGTTCCTGAACTTGCGGACATTTAAGATGTGGGGGAGTTATGTTATTTTCCTCTCTTATTTTATATATGGACAGAGAACAGACTGGATTACTCCCAAAGAACTTTGCTTAAAAGGGTTTTACCTTCCAGACAAACTAAAGGCAGTATCTTTCCCTTTTCTTTTTGCTTTCTCTTTTGCTCCTTGGCATATTTTATTCTCATTCATGTTCTAACATGAGTAGGATTGGAAAAAAAACAACCATCTAGGTAACAGATGGAATAAGGTGGCTTAAACTGTTACCTAAACTTGTACAGTAGAAATACTTGACACATGCCTCCCTCCAGCCCTCATTAGCTTCCTCTTTGGGATAAAGGGATGGGACGGAGAAGTCACACATGCCACTACTGTTCCTGTGATCCCCTGCTTGTGAACCATCACATCAATGAGACTCTCCGTATCTCCCCAACTGACTTCCTTCCATTCATCTTCCCTTAATTGTGTACAGGCCTTCTCACTCCGGCAGTGTTTTTACTGGTCTCCAACTGCTGCTTACCCCAAGGCTTGTGTGGCTATGGAACACACAATGCAGGCAGGAGCATATAAGCTCCAGAGTGCATAGAATTTGAATGAAGCTTCAGCAGGGCCAAGCTGAGAGATGCTTGAGACCTAGGGCTCAGACCTACTGCTGCTATGGCAGTAAATGGAAGAAGACCAGGATCTTCCTGTGCACAGACTGTCATTTTGATAGGCTCTTCAAGCCTGCTTTGTCCAGGAAGCCCCTGTTCTACCCCCTACAAGTGAGGAAACATTTTAGAAGCAGTATTTTAGGTACTACCCCTCAGGTGGCTTAACAGTAGTAAGATATTTTAGGAACATACCATGTTTTAGAACCAAATGCTGAGCTCGAGGAAAAAAAACCAAACTTCTTTTAAAAATAAATTCAGACTAATTCTATGAGAATTCCTTTTTATCCCTTTTTTCTTGTAAAGCATATGGAAACTGTTCTGGAGGTGGCAAAACGTAACATTCCCTTTGTTTTTGTCTACTAGAATTCAAACTAATGTTTGCTCCTTACTATAATCTGAAACCTCTGACTCAGTAAACTGTTAGCAGATAAATGTGTGTGTAAACTCAAGGTCGATCCCTAAATCCCAGAGATTTTTAGAACTACAGCAGATCCACTATTCAGTGTGGGGACTGGCAGAGGGCTGTCTGATCGTTTATGGAATAGATGAATTCTAAGATGTGAACAAGCCGAAATCAGGGACTTCTGAAATTGGATAATTGCTTAAGGTATCAGAGTAATGCCAATCCACTAAATAACTTTCAAAGTTGGCAGCTTTTGATGAACACTCCTTTTGGAAATGTGGCAACCATATATTTTTTTATATGTAAGTACAGCATATGTAAAAAATATATTGATTTCCTTTTGGCTGTCCATGAATGAGTACTGAGAGCATAATGGCCAATGTGTTTGCTTGCATAATGCCCTGCAGTGTATGCAGAACATTGCTCTACCAAGTCCTGAGATGGGGTATGAAGTGCTCGGTGTAAATGGCCACGTAAAACATCCTGACGGCATTAAATCTCCTGACTGCTCTTCAGTTACTTTAAGACCCCCACATTGCAGGGTCTGCTAGTTCCTGGGTATGAAGAAAGAATTTTTAATGGGGCCAAATGTAGGTGTTTACAAGGGGGAATTGTTGTTTTTTATTAGGAGCTGCCTTATGTTCAATAGTTGTATTTACTTTGTCAAGCTAGCCAGAATTAGAAATCCCCATTGCTAGGCAGCCTAGAGCGTCTGCGAAGTATTTCTGGGCATTCAGAACTGAAGCATGTGCTGCCCAAAGGCAGGTTTCATTACAGTGTGTTATTTAGTCCCCGGTTCGTCCCTCCCTACCCCCACACCCCCAGATAGCAGCGCTTCTATAGCAGGAAATCTTGGTTACTTTATGCTGAAACATATTTACATGACTGAAACACGACAATTAACACATTTGTAAAGCTTGAGGGATAGGCACACTTTAATGGTTTTTTGAAGTAGGCTGATTTCCTGGAGCTTTTAATCTTATTTTATTTTGTTCTGCATGCATGAACAAGTTCCTCCCTGCTATAGGTGTTTGACAAAGTCTACCTGGTATGAATATGAATGAAAAGAAAATCATACAAAACTTAACTTTACGTTTTATCTTTGTCAAACCGTCCCTAACTTCTTTCACCAGTTCAGTGTATACTGAGGGCTCTGCTCTTACTTTTGACATGTTGTGTTAGCTTTTATACAAAGGCAGTTGGGAAGTATGCTTTGGGTTTGGCAAAATGAAACGTGTATTTCTCTGTACCAACTGTATAAAACCTTTTCACATTGAAGGAGAAGTATCTGTTACAGTAGTGATTTTCTTCACTTTTCGTGGTCAGATAAAGGCACACTCTCAGAGGTAGTGCATAATTTACTTGCTCCGAACTTAAATGAACACTC